>NC_090649.1:464929983-465092483 GCF_040937935.1 Hyperolius riggenbachi | reverse complement strand
CCATGACCGCGCCGCTCGCCCCGCCCACTTTCGTCATAATCGGGCAACCGCCTCACTCTCCTCACACACAGTGACTGTCAGACAGGCTGAGGGCGGCTCTTGCAAGCACAGCTCTCTCCGCCCACCACCGTATTCATGCCTGGCCTGCACGCAGCGCTGCAATTACAACAAGCCTAGAGCAGCTGCGTGCATAGGCATCGCTCTGCTGCCGCTGGGATGGGAGAAACCATTTGGGCGCCTGGCAGGCATCGCTTACCTGCCAGTGTTAAAGAGACTCCGTAACAAAAATTGCATCCTGTTTTTTATCATCCTACAAGTTCCAAAAGCTACTCTAATGTGTTCTGGCTTACTGCAGCACTTTATACTATCACCATCTCTGTAATAAATCAACTTATCTCTCTCTTGTCAGACTTGTCAGCCTGTGTCTGGAAGGCTGCCAAGTTCTTCAGTGTTGTGTTTCTGCTATGAACTCCCCCTTTCAGGCCCCTCTCTGCACACTGCCTGAGTGTTATTTACATTAGAGCAGCTTCTCTCTTCTCTCTTATCTTTTACAAGCTGGATAAATCGTCCTCTGAGCTGGCTGGGCTTTCACATACTGAAGAATTACAGACAAGGGCAAAGCTGTTTGCAGGAAGAAAAGAGCAGCCTGAAACTTCAGTGCATGAGAGATGCAGGGGGAAAGAAACACACAAATGATCTCTTGAGATTCAAAAGGAAGGCTGTATACAGCCGGATTGTGTATGGATGTATTTTCTATGTGTGGACATACTGTACATCAACCTACTTCCTGTTTTGGTGGCCATTTTGTTTGTTTATAAACAAACTTTTTAAAACTGTTTTTAACCACTTTTAATGCGGCGGGGAGCGGCGAAATTGTGACAGAGGGTTATAGGAGATGTCCTCTTACGCACTGGTATGTTTACTTTTGTGCGATTTTAACAATACAGATTCTCTTTAGGGGTCCGTTAAAAATGGCGCCAGTTATCGTAGTTAAAAAATGGCGCCCCATAGAGAACCATTATCACTAGTTATTTTTCGTTTTTGACAGCTAAAAAATGGCGCCGGCTTTAAAAACGATATTTATCGTTTATATTTATATTTGCATTGCTCCCAAACGATATTTATCGTTTTAACCCCTGCTTTGCTGCCGTTTGGAAAATATCTGCCCGCCGGCTTTAATGTTTAATAGCAAAGCCCCCTTAAAAGCTAAAAACACCAAATTTGCAGGGAATGTTAAGAAGAATATTGTGAACAAGAGGAAAAAAAAATCTTTCAAAAAGACCTTATAGTTTTTGAGAAAATCGATTTTGAATATTCTTCTTCTGACCGTGGGAAAATTAATCGCACGCCGACTTTAGCGGTTAATAGCAAAGCCCCTTTAAATGCCAGAAACACCAAATGTGTAGGGAATGTTAAGAAAAATAGTGGGAACACGAAGAAAAAAAAAATGTTCAAAAATACCTTATATTTTTTGAGAAAATCGATTTTAAATCTTCAAAGGAAATGTATCCATTTAAATCGCGTATTGACATTTCGTGGAAACTTTTTCCGCCGACTTTAGCAGTTAATAGCAAAGTCCCCTTAAATCCTAGCAACACCAAATTTGCAGGATATGTTAAAAAGATACTGGGAAACAATATTTAAAAAAAAAATTGAAAAATTTTATTTATTTTTTTTTTAAATTAAATTTTTTGGGTTATGTTCAGAGTGTGGGAAAAGTTTTGAAAAAAATGACGTGGGGTCCCCCCTCCCGAGCCTCTGTAACCCCTTGTCTCCCATGCAGGCTGGGATAGCCAGAATGCGGAGCCCCGGCCGACTGGGGCTTCGCACCCTGAGCTATACCAGCCCGCATGGTCCATGGTATGGGGGGGCTTCGGGGGGGGAGGGGCGGCCAAGCCTTCCCCTCCCCCCCGGAGCCCTTGTCCAATCCATGGACAAGGGGCTCTTCCCCACCTCCGGTGCCCCAGGAGGAGGTGGGGGCGACGACTCCCTGGGGGGGGGGGGTTCATGGTGGCATCTGGGAGTCCCCTTTAAGAAGGGGAACCCAGATGCCTGCCCCCCCTCCCAGGAGAAATGAGTATAGGGGTGCAGGAGTACCCCTTACCCATTTCCATAAAGGGTTAAATGAAATAAAAACACAACCACGAGAAAAGTCCTTTAATGTTCTAAATTAACCAGAAATACTTACCTGTACCTTTAAGAAAAAAATCCCACGTCAATTAGGTTCCACGACAGTATCCTCTATCTTGCGACCTTCTGTTGCATCTTGATTGAAGATCTCCGCCGCCCCGACGCCACACACGCCGCCTCCGCCACCGCACTGCTCTTAGCTATACTTAGTATAGCTAAGAGCAAAAAGCATCTTTAAATTTTAGCTCCAATGGTCCCCATTGGTTCCTTAACAGACCAATGGGGATCAGGAGGATCCCCATTGGTCGATAAGGAACCAATGGGAAGCCTTGGAGACAAAATTTAAAGATGCTTTTTGTTCTCAGCTATACTTAGTATAGCTGAGAGTTGCGTCTATGCATCTATACAGACGCATTAGCGCTAGCTGCCGCTGCCCTCCCTGCCTCTCCCCACCTGTCACCCTCACCCATGCTGGCACCCATGGGTGCATTGGGTGTCAGCATGGGTGAGGGTGACAGGTGGGGGGAGGCAGGGAGGGCAGCGGCAGCTAGCGCTAATGCGTCTGTATAGACGCATAGACGCAACTCTCAGCTATACTTAGTATAGCTGAGAGCAGTGCGGCGGAGGCGGCGTGTGTGGCGTCGGGGCGGCGGAGATCTTCAATCAACATGTATCAGAAGATCGCAAGATAGAGGATACTGTCGTGGGACCTGATTGGCGTGGGATTTTTTTCTTAAAGGTACAGGTAAGTATTTCTGGTTAATTTAGAACATTAAAGGACTTTTCTCGTTGTTGCGTTTTGATTTCATTTAACCCTTTATGGAAATGGGTAAGAGGTACTCCTGCACCCCTATACTCATTTCTCCTGGGAGGGGGGGTGGGCATCTGGGGGACCCCTTTTTAAAGGGGACTCTCAGATGCCACCATGAACCCCCCCCCCAGGGAGTCGTCGCCCCCACCTCCTCCTGGGGCACCGGAGGTGGGGAACTGAGCCCCTTGTCCATGGATTGGACAAGGGCTCCGGGGGAGGGGAAGCCCCCCCGAAGCCCCCCCATACCATGGACCATGCGGGCTGGTATAGCTCAGGGTGCGAAGCCTCAGTCCGCCGGGGCTCCGCATTCTGGCTATCCCAGCCTGCATGGGGGACAAGGGGTTACAGAGGCTCGGGAGGGGGGACCCCACGTCATTTTTTTTTAAATTTGCTATCAATTTTTTTTTTTTTATGTTCAGAGTGGGGGAAATAAATTTAAAAAAAAAAACGACGTGGGGTCCCCCCTCCCGAGCCTCAGTAACCCCTTGTCTCCCATGCAGGCTGGGATAGCCAGAATGCGGAGCCCCGGCCGACTGGGGCTTCGCACCCTGAGCTATACCAGCCCGCATGGTCCATGGTATGGGGGGGCTCCGGGGGGGAGGGGCGGCCAAGCCTCCCCCTCCCCCCCTTGTCCAATCCATGGACAAGGGGCTCTTCCCCACCTCCGGTGCCCCAGGAGGAGGTGGGGGCGACGACTCCCTGGGGGGGGTTCATGGTGGCATCTGGGAGTCCCCTTTAAGAAGGGGACCCCAAGATGCCCACCCCCCTCCCAGGAGAAATGAGTATAGGGCTACTTTGTACCCCTTCCCCATTTCAACAAAGGGTTAAACGAAATAAAAACACAACCACGAGAAAAGTATTTTAATAATCTTAATTAACCACAAATACTTACCTGTACCTTTAAAAAAAATGTTCCCACGCCAATATATCCTCGGAAATGATCCAACGAATAACAATATCCTCTTATCTTGCGATCTTCAAATAGCTTGATTGCAGATCTCCCACGCCAATTAGAATACTATACCTTACAATGCGTCCTGCGTAGGGACGCATAGCACGGCTCCCGCTGTCCTCCCCGCCTCCTCACCTGTCACCCTCACCTAGCCTGGCACCTGGTGCACCATGGGTGCCACCCTAGGTGAGGGTGACAGGTGCAGGCAGACGGGGAGAGACAGCGGAGCTGGCAGCTATACGTCCGCACAGGACGCATCCTAAGGTATAGTAACCGGCTCTGCATGATCAGTGTGTCTGTCTGCGTTATCCGTGCATCTGTCTGCGTTATCCGTGCATTATCCGTGCGTCTGCGTGATCCGTGCGTCTGTCTGCGTGATCCGTGCATCTGTCTGCGTGATCCGTGCGTCTGTCTGCGTGATCCGTGCGTCTGTCTGCGTGATCAGTGCGTCTGTCTGCGTGATCCGTGCGTCTGTCTGCGTGATCAGTGCGTCTGTCTGCGTGATCAGTGTGTCTGTCTGCGTGATCCGTGTGTCTGTCTGAGTGATCCGTGTGTCTGTGTGATCCGTGATTCTGTCTGTGTGATCAGTGTGTCTGTCTGTGTGATTCGTGTGTCTGTGTGATATGTGCGTTTGTGCGAACGAGAGAGATCTGTGGGTGCGACCTTTGTGTATGTGTGTGTGGCATAAGTAATAAAAGGGCGTCTGGAAATTTGAGTGCCCAGGAAAGCCAATAGTAGAATATTGGTAAATTTACCAGTATTTTACGTTTAAAATGTAAAGAAGGATGGTAAATATTGGTTAAATATCATTATTTTACTATAGCTCAACCTAACCCTACTCTGAACAGAACCCTCCCCCAGAGGCTTAACCTTAACAGCCCCGCTTCCCCCAAACAACCTATTTGACGCTAACCCTTACAGTCTTCCCTCACATAAACAATCAGATGACTAACCATAACAGCCACGAACCCCCCCCCCTCCCCCCCACTATTTATCGGGCTCCACAGGATCCCAAATTTCCAGATAATACCGCCATTTCAATGGCGGTATTATCAATATGCATTACGTTGCATTTTTATTTTTTTTTATAGCTAAAAGGGGAGTGTCTTGGAGGTGCGGCCTGTGTTGAGGGGCAGAGCTTAGGGCGCAAGAACGTATGTGCCTATAGGCTCCTAATCTCTAAATCCGGCCCTGAGTACAATATATGTAATATATACAATTTATTAAATGATGTATATTTACACAAGGGGGCCGGGGGGGGGTCTAGGGGTTAGGGATAGGGATAGATCTGTGTAAGCCTTCAGTTAGGTATAATTGCAGTAAAATACTTGTAAAATCTACCATTCTATTTCTATGCTTAGTACAAGTGTAAATATCGTTTTTTGTTATAGACGCTATTTGATGTTTCATTTCAGAATTCGTTTGTTGTTATAGACAATATTTTGCCATTTAATTTTCATTTGTTCAACCTATTTAGCACTAAATTTTAATTTACAAGCTATTAACCTCCACAGCGTTCAATTTTCCCAGGATTTCTTTGCAAAAAGTGATAAAATGTATTTTTAAAACTTTTTTTTCCCCTGTAACTTGCCAAAATGTGTCAAGCAAGGGTCTAGTATACGGTGCACGAGAGTATTGATGTGTATGCACGTTTATACTGTTCATAACATGTTTTTATGGATGGACATTTCTGTCCATACCGCTGGGGAGGTTAAACGAAAAATATGGTTTTACATTACAACTTATAATTTCGGCTATATACGCCCTTTTTTCCAGGCACCCTTTTTTGATACACGTGAGCCGACGGCTGGGACGTATGCAGTAGGTGACAGATACTCGCAGTGCTGCACAAGAACTGAGGGGGACTCAGAAGAGAGAGGGGGGGAGGATTGATGTCGGCCCCAGTCCCTGCAACAAACGATGCGCTGGACTGGAGCCTACATTTAGGCCCCCCACACTCACACACTATCCCTCCACTGTTTAAAAGCAGTTTCAGGAACTGCCGAGGCAACAGAAAGCAGAAATCGGGCCACTGTTCTACATGCAAGGAAATAAAGGGATAAATGACAGCTGGGCCAGTCTGTACACTTGTGGTGCAGTTTGCTGGGGTTTATAGACTCATAGATGGCGAAGTCTAAGGTACCGGGACATCTGTGCCTATAGGCTCCTGTGAGGAAAATCCGGGCTTGGCTGCAGCTCAAAGCTCTGCCTCCTCGGGCATGAAAATCCACGACCAGGAAAGTCATGGACTTTTGCCCCGGGAGTTTGGGGTTATTGAGTTTTCAGCCGCGGGGATGCTGCGTTTTAGGTGCGGCAATTATATTAAACAGGTTTTTGAATTAAAGACCTGTTTTTTTCTTGGCTTCAGATTCTCTTTAACCTTCCTGGCGGTAACCCCGCGCAGGAGGTTTTCTCCGGCCCTGCTGGGCCGATTTTCTTTAATTTTTTTTTTGCTGGACCCGATCGAGCGCCCGATCGCCGCTATCCGTTGCGGCGCGCGGGCCCCCCCCCCAGACCCCGTGCGCTGCCTGGCCAATCAGTGCCAGGCAGCGCCGAGGGGTGGATCGGGACTCCCAATGACGTCACGACGTCGCTGACATCAGTGACGTCATCCCGCCCCGTCGCCATGGCGACGGGGGAAGCCCTCCAGGAAATCGCCGAAGGCGATCGAAGAGGGCGGGGGGATGCCGCTGAGCAGCGGCTATCATGAAGCGAGCCCTGGGCTCGCTACATGATTTAAAAAAAAAAAACTGCCGCGCTGCCTCCTGGCGGAATTTTTCATACCGCCAGGAGGGTTAAAGGTATCACCGGAATCAACGTTTGTTGGTTTGATGAACAAATCACACATACATGTTCCCTGTATAAGACCCTCAATTCGCCTGCCATATTCTCCCCTGCCAAACACCAACAAGAGGGCCCAGTGGCATAGCTAAGGAGCAAGTTTTTCATTGGGGCCCCCCAAGCACTCTATACATAACAATTGATACGGCGCACAAAAACCTGCCAATGACAACTACAGTCTCAGAGGTGCAAGAAGGGAATGGGGAGCAGTTCATTAACGATTACCACTATTAAAAGTATCTATAGAAGTGATTATTATGAGCACAGGACCAATAGAGAGCTAATACTGCAGTTGAGGGAGGGCCCCTTGTGGCCCCTCTGGCCCAAGGAGCCCCGATCCGGTCGCAACCTCTGCATCCCCTATTGCTACGCCCCTGAGAGGGCCTACCAGTTATAATTGCCATACACCTCCTTTATGTTCAAGTGACAGGTGCCGTGCACTGTAATAACAATGAAAAATAATCCACAGTCAAGATATCACTAATTATTTCCATAACCGCATGGTTTTCATTTTCTTTAAATTTATACATTTCTTCCTCTGCCTAAAATAGGAAATGGAGCCACAACTCTGCAGGAGCGACCCCGATCTTCATAACTTTATCTCCTCCAGCAGACAAAAATATCAATGTTCAGGTTGGCATTTTGGCCTCATTAAAAACGTTTGCGTACGTTTCCCCTAATGCAATTCAGTGCTGGGAGCAATTCTGTATTCAGGTTTCACCGAATCTTAAAATGGCTTATCTGGATAATGCGTTACACCGCGGCGGCGTTTCATATCACCTCATTCTGCGGAACTCTCGGCCAGACTAATCGTTCTGCTAAGATTTTTGACCTACTTGAGATTATACGAGTAGAGTGCAAAGCGGGATAAAGTGCTGACATGCGGTAACCAATCCGAGAGGAACTTACACCTTCTGGATAGCCTCCTCTAACAGCGTAGCTCCCAACTGTCACTCTTTTTGAACCCAATCCCCCTGTCCTTCTTTCTTCCTGATTTGTCCCTCTTTCAGGACTCCTGTACAGATCTATGTAATTCTATGTATTTTTCTACTGAAACTTTATTCCCATCCTTTAAATTGATATATTTCTTATTTTCATATGTTAATATGAAGGAAAACGAAGAAGGATAGAAAGGACCAGTGTGGTTTGAATTATAAAACAACATATTGTTATGAAATCTTTATGGTAGGCGTGACTAATGGGTGTGCCAGGAATGTGATCAGGGGTGTGGCAGGGGCGTGGCTTAAGTGTCCCTCTTTCTCATCTCTAAAAGTTGGGAGGTATGCCTAACAGATCATCCACAGACAAACAGCGAGGCTAGCCGTGGTTCAACTGAAGGTTAAAGAGGAACCTTAATGCCATATAGTAGAATGCAGTAAATTATTAAAGGATACCCGAAGTGACATGTGACATGATGAGATAGACATGTGTATGTACGGTGACAAGCATACTAATAACTATGCTGGGTTCTTTTTTTTCTTTCTCTATCTGAAAGAGTTAAATATCAGGTATGTAAGTGGCTACAGTGTGACCCTCACTGATAAGAAATTCCAACTATAAAACACTTTCCTAGCAGAAAATGACTTTTGAGAGCAAACAAGAAAGAGATAACAAGGGGAATTTCTTATCAGTGAGGGTCACACTGTAGTCACTTCCTGTCTGAGTCAGGCTGAGTCAGCCACTTACATACCTGATATTTAACTCTTTCAGGCGGAGAAAGAAAAAAAGGAACACAGCATAGTTATTTGTGTGCTTAGCACTGTACATACCCATGTCTATCCCATCATGTCACATGTCACTTCGGGTATCCTTTAAGGACACCCCCTTTTATGTAAAATATTAGTGATGAGCACAAATTTCGAATAGTCATAATTTCGCATCGAATTTTACAATTACGATGTGAAATCATAATGCGAAATTTTGGGAAATCTTTATTCATTTTGTCTGTAATTGTAATCAGGAACCGTAATATTGCATGTCATGCCAACTTTTGCAGCCCCATACATGCTATTGTCACCAAAATTGTTACATGTGTTAACCACTTGCTGACCGCTCCACGCCAGTTGACGCCCCAACACCGTCAATGCCAATTGGCGTAAAGTCCTGGGGCGGGGTTTTGCGGGAGGTCGCGCGCGAGCCGATGCGCGTGCATCTCCGCTTGAATGACGGAGCTCCAGTCCGTCATCAGTCTCCAAGCAGCCGCTAGGAGACTATTTACAATGTACAGCGCAGCCGTGGACAGCCGTGTCAGCTGTCCACCTGAAAGGCTCAGAGAGCGACTGGCTCTCATAGGCTGATGTCTATGATAGCAGATCGCTTGGATTGGCTGCCAGGGGGAGGGAGGAGTATAATAAAATAAATTAAAAAAAGGTAGTATTTATTGAAAAAAACAATAAATGCATTTATAAAAAATAAACAAAGCTCTGCAGCAGCGATCTGAGCCCACCAACAGAAAGCAGAAAAGGGGGAGGGGGGAGGTAATCACTTGTGTGCTGAGTTGTACAGCCCTGCAGCGAGCTCTTAAAGCTGCAGTGACCTGAAGTGTTAAAAATAGCCTGGTCACTAGGGAGGTGGTTAAGGAGCATAGTGAGGACAAGTAAAAAATTTTTTTTTTCAAAAAGACCTTGTAGTTTTTGAGAAAATCAATTATTTTAAAAATTCAAAAGGAAAAATGTTTTTTAAAATGGTTTTTAAGCTGTTTCCCCAAGTGTGAAATATTCTGCTGGGGCTCATGCAATGTAAAATTTCCTGGCTTCAACCGCTGTCATCCCCGTGTACCACCAAGCGCATGTGTGTGGTGCACGCTCCACGTGGGTGACAATGGAGGAGGAGTCATGACAGCGGGGCAGGTGAGTTTTTACACTGAGGGGGAGAAGGGGGGGGGGGGTTACATGTACACTTGAGGTCAACCAGGCATGCGGTGGAGGTGAAGAGGAGCCCCAAAAAATTTCAGATTAGGGACAGTGATGATTGTAATCAGTTAATTACGATTATGCAAAATTTCATCCAAACTATTAATTTGATTGACTTTGTATAAGGATTCGTAATTACGCATGAATTTATGCGCAATTCCGTGCCGACTTTGGCGGTAAATAGCTATGGCTACCAAAATTGCTACATATACTAAGGAGAATAATGGGTATAAAATATAATTTAAAAAGACCTTTTAGTTTTTGAGAAAATCAATTTGAAAAATGCAAATAAAATGGTTTTTAAACTCAGCTTTTTTTTGACGTGTACCCATTATCGTCATTAACATATGTAGCTATTTTGGTAGCAATGGCATGTATGGGGACTTTGCTATTCACCACCAAAATAGGCACTAAACTATGCGTAAATTACACGTAAATTCATGCTTAAAGCGGACCCAAACCAAACATTTTTTTTATTCAAAATATTTAGTTGCACCCAGTTCCGGCCTTAGGTTTCACAGCGCCCTGAGCGTATCCAGATTTTGGTGCCCCCCCCCCCCATCCTTTTCGCGTGTGCGTGCACACACCCAGGCCTAACTGTATATAGACACCAGATACGCCCTTTAGTGTATATAGACATTTAAGACATATCCCCCCCCCCCACTTAGGCAGATCTACTCCTTAGTGTGTATAGGTTACTAGCAGGGCTGTGGGGTCGGTACAAAAATCTTCCAACTCCGACTCCTCAGTTTATGAAAGCACAACTCCGACTCCAACTTCGACTCCGGGTACCCAAAATATTCTTGCCTCTCTCTTTGCATGGATACACCCTTCTCCCCACAAACTTCCCACATTCCTTTTGTAACCTGTCTTTTAGGGCTGGTGCACACCAAAACCCGCTAGCAGATCCGCAAAATGCTAGCAGATTTTTAAACGCTTTTTTTTATTTTTCTATGGCGTTTTGCTAGCGTTTTGCGGATTGCTGCTGCGGTTTTCAGTATAGTAGATTTCATATATTGTTACAGTAAAGCTGTTACTGAACAGCTTCTGTAACAAAAACGCCTGCAAAACCGCTCTGAAGTGCCGTTTTTCAGAGCGGTTTGCGTTTTTCCTATACTTAACATTGAGGCAGAAACGCACCCGCAATCCAAAAAATGCCTCACCCAGGCATTTTTCGTTTCTGCAAAACGCCCCCCCGCTCTGGTGTGCACCACCCCATTGAGATACATTGACCAAGCAGATCCGCAGCCGCAAGCGGATCTGAAAACGCCCAAAAAGCCGCTCGGTGTGCACCAGCCCTTAGGGCTGGTGCACACCAAAACCCGCTAGCAGATCCGCAAAACGCTAGCAGATTTTTAAACGCTTTTTTTTATTTTTATGAGGCGTTTTGCTAGCGTTTTGCGGATTGCTGCTGCGGTTTTCAGTATAGTAGATTTCATATATTGTTACAGTAAAGCTGTTACTGAACAGCTTCTGTAACAAAAACGCCTGCAAAACCGCTCTGAAGTGCCGTTTTTCAGAGCGGTTTGCGTTTTTCCTATACTTAACATTGAGGCAGAAACGCATCCGCAATCCAAAAAATGCCTCACCCAGGCATTTTTCGTTTCTGCAAAACGCCTGCCGCTCTGGTGTGCACCACCCCATTGAGATACATTGACCAAGCAGATCCGCAGCCGCAAGCGGATCTGAAAACGCCCAAAAAGCCGCCCGGTGTGCACCAGCCCTTACTGAGAAGTGGTTTATACTGTGCTCCTTGTTTGTCTGCTGGTGCTGGAACTGTATTACCTGGCTGCCTGGTGAACCTGAAAGAGTTAATTATGGGGCATGCCGGAGTGATTTGCATAAGTGACTGAGCTGCCGCTGTATCAGGTCCTCCTGCTGCTGTGTACTCTGGCTGTGTGTTCTGCGTGTGGAGCAAGGATCATGATCTCTCCTCCCTGGATGACAGCTGCTGCTGCTACTGGCTGGACGGACATGTGGGGGCAGAGAGCACTCAGCTGCCTCTCTGGTTATACAGGCTGGAGGGAGGAGCCAATGGGTAACACGCTGACCGACTGATTCTAGGGAGGGACGGAAGGAGAGAGTGAGAGGAGCCGAGTATTCATGCAGTGGGCGGCACATCTGGGGTCTGATAGGAGCCTGGGTTTCCCTCACTCTGTACCGTGTGACGTGCTGTAGTAACCGGCCGAGTGCTGGGCGGAGTCTCACGCTGACTCCAAAAGGCAGCGCAGCAGCAGTTGCTGGTCTTCGCCCCCATCACCCCCAGCGGCACCAGGGGGCGGAGCCAGAGGGCGACGCACTACTAGACCAAGCAGTCGCCGCAGCCGCTGCAGCACAAAATAAATATGCGGCCAGGGCAGCAGGAGTGCGGCGCCCCCCGGCGGCCGGCGCCCTGAGCGATCGCTCCGGTCGCACAGGTCTAAGGCCGGTGTGGTGAAATTTTTTGCAACTTTATCAGATTTTGCAACCGGTTGCACTTATTTATACGTATAGCTATCAGAAAGTGCAACCTAGCCATTGACTTTAACCTATCTGTATCAGAAAATGCAACCCAACCAAACCCTATTCTCACACAGAACCCTCCCCTCTTGCTCAACTAATAACCCCCCCTGGAGGGAACAATCCCCCCTCTTGCTCAACTAATAACCCCCCCTGGAGGGAACAATCCCCCCTCTTGCTCAACTAATAACCCCCCCCCCCCCCCCCCCCAGGGATCAATCCCCCCTCTTGCTCAACTAATAACCCCCCCTGGAGGGAACAATCCCCCCTGTTGCTCAACTAATAACCCCCCCTGGAGGGAACAATCCCCCCTCTTCCTCAACTAATAACCCCCCACCCCCCGAGGAAACAATCCCCCCTCTTGCTCAACTAATAACCCCCCCTGGAGGGAACAATCCCCCTTCTAGCTCAATGGGATCTGTGGTTGCAAAAAATTACAGGCGTGTTAACAGAGTGGAGCCACGCCTACACAGTCATACACTGTCCTCTATGGCAAGTTGCAAAATATGATAGGTAGCAAAAATTTTCACTACACCGGCCCTGGTTGCACCACTCTGACTCATACAAAGATAAATAAACACTCCTTTAAACCTATGAGCATTTCAGTGCATGCTTTTCACCCTTCTCTTTTCATAGCTAGGGTTATACTGGGGGCAGCCATTAGCAATTCCTCCATTGCCGGACACCATCTACTCCACCAGTTTGCCGGAAAAATGCCGGCAATTTGAAAGGAAGGGAGGGGTTCCTCCAATAAATGTAAAATATTTTATATTTGTCATCATGCAACTGAAAAAAGGCTGCTATTTATTATTATAATTTAGAAAATAGATTTTATTTCTGAAATCTTGTATTTTTAATTTGGGTCCACTTTAACCACTTGAGGACTGCGGTGTTAACCCCCCTAGTGACCAGGCCATTTTTACTTAATTGGGCCACTGCAGCTTTAAGGCCAAGCTGCAGGGCCGCACAACACGGCACACAAGTGAATCCCCCCTCTTTTTCCCCCCACCAACAGAGCTCTCTGTTGGTGGGGTCTGATTGCCCCCAAATTGTTTATTTTTTTTATTATCAATATTTATGTATTTTATTTTTAAATGCATTTTACTATTTTTTTTTTTTTTTTACATTAGCCTCCCACCCTCCCTCCCCGCCAATCACACAATTGGCTGTCATAGGCCTCTGCCTATGAGAGCCGATCGCTCTCATGTCCCCCAGGGGGACAGCCGTGTCACACGGCTGTCCCCAGTACAGCGCTGCTGCAGATCGCAGCACTGTACAAAGTAATTAGATGGCTAAACCGCCGTCTAACAGTCTCCCGAGCGGCGGTTGCCGCTCGAAGACTGAAGGCGGGGTGGAGATTCGCCCCCCAAGCAGGAGATGCGCACGCAACCTGCGCGCGATCTCCTGCTAGCCCCATAGAAGACCGTTCATGCCAATGGGCGTGGAGCGGACCTGGGGCTGCCGCACTGCTCACGCCCATTGGCGTGGGGCAGTCGGCAAGTAGTTAATTAAGAAAGCTTACAATTGCATACAAAATAACTTACGATTTTCCCCGAAAATTCGTATTACAATTATGATGCGTAAATGCAAATTACGATGCATAATTATGCATAGGCGTAATTTCTGCTCATCCCTAAATAGGGACAAAGTGGTCCCCTGCTGCAGTTGGTTTGGCTGTGAAGACTTATGCTGCACCCCCCCAAAAAGCAAGGTCAGCAAGGTGCCTGGCGGAATTTCTAGTAGCTCGAAATCCCTCTTTAATGAGGAACAGCCAACATTTTGGATAAAAGTTGTTGTTTCAGTAATGCCTAGGAGGTCCCTCAGTTTGTTTATATCATAAATAACAGAATCAGTGGAATTCCAGTCCTGGCAGGACTAAGTTGATGGCTACAGTACAGATCTGATTGCAGCCAGGCTGCAGCACACACTGTACACCTTACAGCTGCATAATTCCATCTGATTGCAATAAACATATCATTTATTTGCCTCTGTGACAGGGAGAGGCTGAGCAAATAAAAAGCATAAATCTCAGGGGCAAGCAAACGCCGCTATCTGCAGCCGCGTCTCCTCTCTGCCGCCGCATGCAAAATCGCTGCTTCTCCAAAGACAAATGGCGTCTGAGTGTTTCATTATTTTACACTCTACACTTGCTTATCCTTTGTGAATTATAAGTTTAAAGGAACACTCTATAAAATCACAAAACTATTCCATATACAGACCGATGATGCTTCTAACTTTATTAAAGCAGGAAGGAGGTAGAAAGGTACAAGCGCGTCACTCTTAGTAGAATAAGTCAAGCTGCAAAAGATTCCTTTATCCACAAGGTTGTTAAAACAATAGTAGATATCCCTAGAAGCTCGAAATCCCTCTGCCACTTTTTCAAATCCCAACCGGTTTCGGCCTTAAGTCTTTTCCAGCAAAAGGCCGAAACCTCTTGGGATTTGGAAAAGTGGGCAATTATATAATTCCAATTACTGTATATTTGCATTTGGCACTTTATGTGCACTTCTGTTAAACAATAGTATGTTAAATGAGAACTCTATCTCCCACTGCCAATCTGTTGGCTTCTGCATTTATTTTGAATGAATTATTTCTTTTGTTTATGCACAGTCATGATGGGGGGGGGGGGGGGTTAGGGTTAGTACACAAATGAGAACCCGCCACTCATCTACTATAAACGTACAAAACTTTATTACTACATTAAAATCCCCCAGACACACTGGTTTCCATAAGGAGCGCTCCTATGAACACGCACACTCACTTCCACACCACACATATAATCCTGGACCTCCAGTCCTTTTTAAATTTTGTGTGAACCAAGCTGGGCCATACAAGTCCGCCGGGCGTACAGTAACAATTGGGCTTCTTATAAGAGCACCTAAGGAGTTTAGGATTGGGCATCACACAGCTGGTTAATGATAATGGGGAGGACAGGCTTGGGCATGAGGAAGGGGTACAGAGGAGCAGCACACTATGGAAAGTAGAAGGGGAATGGAACATATACTATACTATGAAGAAAAGAGGGAGAGTGATGAGCTGTGCTAAATGAGGAAGAAGAAGCAAAATGCACTGTTCTGACTGTTCTGTAAAAGGGGGGGGGGTTAGGTGCAGCATATACTGTACTATAGAGAGTTGATGGGAGCAGCAGTATGCACAGTACTATGTAGTGAAAACAGGGAGTCAAGGCAGAGATGCAGCATGCACTTATGAATGTACAGAGCAGAATGTACTATGGAGCGGGAAGGATGGAGGCAGCATGTGCTGTACTATGGAGAGAGGAGGGGGGAGAAGCATGTGATGTACTATGGAGAGAGGAGGGGGGAGAAGCATGTGCTGTACTATGGAGAGAGGAGCAGCATGTGCTGTACTAGGGAGAGGGGAGGGGGGAGCAGCATGTACTGTACTACAGAGAGGGAACGGTGAAAGATCAGCATGCATTGGACATTAGTGTGGGAAGTGTGTGTGTGTGGGGGGGGGGGGGGGGGGGAATGGGCAGCATGTACTGTACTATGGAGATATGAAGAGAGGAGGGTGAGCAGCATGTACTGTACTATGGAGAGGGAAGAGGGAGCAGCATGTACTGTACTAGGGAGAGGGAAGAGGGAGCAGCCTGTACTGTACTAGGGAGATGGGAAGGGGGAGCAGCATGTACTGTACTAGGGAGAGGGAAGAGGGAGCAGCCTGTACTGTACTAGGGAGATGGGAAGGGGGAGCAGCATGTACTGTACTAGGGAGAGGGAAGAGGGAGCAGCATGTACTGTACTAGGGAGATGGGAAGGGGGAGCAGCATGTACTGTACTAGGGAGAGGGAAGAGGGAGCAGCCTGTACTGTACTAGGGAGATGGGAAGGGGGAGCAGCATGTACTGTACTAGGGAGAGGGAAGAGGGAGCAGCCTGTACTGTACTAGGGAGATGGGAAGGGGGAGCAGCATGTACTTTACTAGGGAGAGGGGACGGGGAGCAGCATGTACTGTACTAGGGAGATGGGAAGGGGGAGCAGCATGTACTGTACTAGGGAGAGGGGAGGGAGAGCAGCATGTACTGTACTAGGGAGAGGGGAGGGAGAGCAGCATGTACTGTACTAAAGAGAGGTAATGATGGCGTTGCAGCATGTACTTTACTATGGCGCGGGAAGGGGGAAGCAGCATGTACCAGATCCACCTAGAGGACATTATGGGGATAGAAGGGATTCTGAGGCCTGGCCAAGGGAGACCTACCGTGAAGCGCATGAAGGCACTTATCAGACACTTGACCAGAACTGCAAGTTCTGAGGTGATGCTTACTGGTATAATATAGATTCTAAATATCATACAATAGTTGCTCCAGCACACAGACCTTTTCATGCTGACTCTCACTCAGACCCCCTAACCCCCCCCCCCCCCCCCTCCATGTTGTGAGTGTATCTTCTCATCATTAGTCACTTCAGTCACTTCCCCTCTCCATGTGCAGTGCAGAGATTGTTGGCAGAGGTATGTAAACTCTTCAGTAACTACTGGTAACATTTGTACTAGTGTTGTCCGGATCATGAACGATTCGGATCTTTGATCCGAATCTATTTTATGAGTCGATCATCCGAATCATCAAAATGAGTGATTCGGATCGCAAAAGGGGCGGGGCCAGGAGCGACACGCCCCCTCTCAGCGGGCAGCGGGGTCCTGGAAGCAGAGCTGAGATGGATCGCTCTGTTGTATGGGAGGCAGCCTTGCAGGGAGACAGGTAGATGAGAGAGAGGGGACATCGGTGCCACTGCCAGATATGTGTAGAGCACACATACTGGCTGCAATGTGCTGCCCATTATAGGCTGGCTGTTCCGTAGTGCTGCACAGTGAACACATTGGAAGCTTTTGGCTCAGCACAGCTCAGTAACTTTGCAGTGTGATTGAAAGGCAATATAATCCTCCTGCACTCGGCACTAAACAGCTGCACTTATCTTCTGGAAATGCTTTCTTTCACTGTGCGACCTTTTCTTTCAAAGTGTACAGATGAACATATAGGTGAAATATATGTAAAGTATATGACTTTAGCATGTGGGTATTACGTGCAAACATTTCTGCTCTCTGCTCGTCCCTCCTCCCTTCCCTGTCCACTCCCTGCCCTCTGTCCATCTTCTCCCCTTCTCTGTGTGTCCACTCCCTCCCCTTCTCCTGTCCACAGACCTGTCCTGCTGTTCATTTCACCCCCGAATGCTTCCGGTAGTAAAATGATCCGAGATTCGAATCAAAGATCCGGATCTCTTCAATGATCCGATTCGAATCATCCGGATCATTGAAAAGATCCGAACTTCCCATCTCTAATTTGTACATGTGATTCCACTAGTGTGTAGATATTAAACACAGCAAAAAATTGGCATTGCTCCTAATCAGACTGCAACTGTAATTAAACCAAGGTGTGCAGCGCCCCCTAGGGACTTAAATACACACCTTAAATACAAATCAGATGCAAACTATACACTAAACCCTAAGCTAGATAAATTGCATGTAAATTGATGCACATGAATGCAGCTAGCCATAAGTAGACTTACATTTTTAGTGACATTTTTAGTGAAGAGAAGGATGCGTGCACCTTCCGTCCATAAACATCCGTGTTTAATTCAGCAGTGACAAAAATGTAACACATAGGATCCTTTAATCCATAGCGGTTAGATCAAAACATACCGGTATGTGAGGAGATGGTGGTCAAGGAGGTGGGTGGCGGACAGGAGCGGTAGAGAGCGACGGCCGTTTCGTGTCACAGAGACACTTGGTCACGCTGCACACCTTGGTTTAATTACAGTTGCAGTCTGATTAGGAGCACTTCCAATTTTTTGCTGTGTTTAATATCTACAGACTAGTGGAATCACATGTACAAATGTTACCAGTAGTTACTGAAGAGTTTACATACCTCTGCCAACAATCTCTGCACTGCAACCAACTTGCAGCGAATGGAGGACGTTAGCTTCCAAAAACGGTTGGTGCGCAGATTGTTCAGTACTAGACTCTTCCACCACGATGAGGGGTCCCCTCTTTGTGGGAACCCCTCATCATGGTGGAAGAGTCTAGTACTGCATTGTCCCTCAGGTGTTTTGTGACTCTCCCTGTGCCTTTGTACTCTTGAAAATGTACTCATATTATATATATAGCGTCTACTACTATGTTTGTTTCAGGCAGTAGAAAGTATAGAACCTGTCCTGGGCCCGGAGAATTGGTGCCTGTGTGGCTCTGCCTGGCTTTGGCTGCCCGTACTGATGTGTGCTGAGTGGTGGGGGGAGAATTTCAGCAACACATCAATGTTACAGATGCAAGATGAAAAGCGGCACAAAGGCATTCATGTGTTCAGGCCTTTAAAGAGTCGCTTTCTGCAGACTGTGATTCGGCAATCGGCATGAGGGGGGTACAACAAGGTTTCCCAGTATGGGGCTCAGAAATTTCTGAAGGCGGACCTGGCATGTACTGAACTATGGAGAAGGGAGGGGAAGAAGCTGAAAGGTGGAACCTGGTAGTTATTGAAGCTGCTATAAAGTGAAGGTATTTGATGAAATATTTACAGCATTTACAACCTCTCTAGCAGCAGAAGTTGCTTAGCTTAGCTTCTCATTAGAATTCTCCCATCATCCAGTTAGAGCGGAGTGGTACATTGTCTGCTCAGGGCTTCATCTCATTTCTGTGTATTGAAGGAACAGCCGGCTGTTGCCGTACCTGAACAATTTGTGGAAACAATCACGTTTATTTCTTTTCATTACGCCTTTTGCTTTTACACCAACCAGGGGCATTGCTAGCCCCAAAGATCGGTGGCACGTGCCCCGAATATATACTGGGATGCCCTGGATGTCCCCCAGGCTGAGTCAGCTGTGGTGCCTCAATGGCATGCTGGGAACTGTGGTGCAGCAATCGGGGGTATGCTGGGTGCTGTGGTGCCTCTATGTGGGCATACTGGGTGCTGTGGTGCCATGCTGGGTGCTGTGATGCCTTTATGGGGGCATACAGGGAGCTGTGGTTGTTCTATGCGGGCATGCTGGGAGTTGTGGTGCCTCAATGGGAGTCCCGTGGGAGCATGGGAGGGGGTCCACTAGAAGGCCAGGGAATGCTATGGGGGAACTGCCAGATAACCTGGTGGCAGGCCAGCCCCCCGGCAGAAAGCCAGACTAGCCAGCACACATTGTTTACAATTACACTTATGTTTAAAGTGAACCTAAAGTCTGGCCAAAAAAATGAGATTAACTCACCTGGGGCTTCCCTCAGCTCCCTGCAGCCGATCGGTGCTCTCGCAGCCCCGCTCCGATGGTCCAGGACCCACCAGCGAACACTTCCGGTTTGGCCGTCACCGGCTGACAGGCATGGGAACGTGAGTGATTGTTCGCGTTCCCAGCCTGTATATCACCCCCTATGCTGCTATTGCGGCCAGCAGGCTGGGAACGCGAACAATCACTCGCATCCCCATGCCTGTCGGCCGGTGACGGCCAAACCGGAAGTGTTCGCTCGCGGGTCCTGGACCATCGGAGCGGGGCTGCGAGGGCACCGATCGGCTGCAGGGGGCTGAGGGAAGCCCCAGGTGAGTTAATCTCAATTTTTTGGCCAGACTTTAGGTTCACTTTAAGCGACACTGCCTATCTATGTGATATGCTGCATGAGAGGAGGCTTCATCCAACATTTTCCTGAGCAGGCCTACTTAGACCGCTGTTCAGTTCATGTATATTAGGATACTAGCAACGCCCTGGACACCGACAGTCTGGAATTATAATAGAAGCAAAAACTAAAAGAAAACAAAAGACTCTGAATACAGAAATGGCTTTTCCCCCTCCTGAATACGGAGGCGTGACCTTTGGCCCCGCGGCGGGCGAACACTCAGACAGAAGCGTAAGACTGACAGAAACGGCTGCGTGGAGGAAGGGATTGTCTCATCTCATTATTTAACCTGGAGAAACCTGGACTGCAGAGAAAGCAGAGGAGACGTGGCTGGGAAGCAACATCGCCTAATATCATCCAATTTGTCACAGAGGATTATTTCTGTAAACAACCTGATTGGCTGAGAGTTAAAACCTATTACGTATAAGTAGCGGTTTATTTGTGATGTTTATCAACACTGTCATATTGTCAAATTGCTTATAAAGTCGTACAGATTATGCCGGCGCTACAGAGCTAGATGCACTGCCTACAACTCCACTCCAACAAAGCCGGGACGCTGTGAGTCCAAAGTGTAGATAAAAGAATGCAATGGTCTAAAAATATGTAAAGTGAACCTGTGAGGAGAAAAAAGTAAAAGAACTCAACTCAGTAGAGGGAAGCTTTTGGATAGCCCAGAACAGCGGTGTAACAATAACAGTTGGGGCTCAGACACAATGAGCGCTATTCTGAGTGCTTTTTGGCCTGCAGAGCTTTCTGAGAGGTTTAAAAAAACAAACAAACAAAAAAAAAGTTCCCCTTGACTTACATTAAAATTGTGGTAAAATCGCAATAGCGATTTTAATGTAAGTCAATGTGAGCGTTTTTTTAAAAAAGCTCTCAGAAAGCTCTGGAGGCCAAAAAGCACTCATAAAAGCGCTTATAGTGTGTCTGATCCCTAAGGGCCTCCTTCACACTATGAGCGTTTGCCGATTTTTTTAAGCACTGGCAATTTTAGAAAATCGCCCTAAAAGAGCTTATGCAATGTTTTCCCACCAGATTGTTCTGACGTCAGGAAGTGAAAGAAGGAATCGCTCAGCAAAAGAGCTTAGGCCCCGTTCACACTTGCGGTTGTCTGCCAAACGGACCGGATGACCTGACCGGATCCGGACCGGATCCGGATCGGAACCGTACGGTTCTGATCCGGATCCGATCCGGATCCGGTCAGGTTGCATCAGGTGTTCATCAGGATGCGATCCGGATCCGTTTGGCAAAAGTTACGTAAAAAGCAAAAAAATGTTGGGGTCTGGGAGGTCAGCAGAAGGGGGACCTGTGGAATCAGGCCCTCCACTGTTTAGCACTCACCTCCACCTCCAACATGCTGCCAACATCTCCAGCTCGTGCTGCTCCACTCCAAAATGCTTGCCCATGTGTCCCCGATCCAATATCGCCGCAACAATCCTCATAGGAAGTGGGGTAGAACATCCGGATTTTTAGCCAGTGTGTTGTGCGCTATCCGGTTCTCATTGATTTGTATTGGCCGGATGGTGCAGTCCGGCTCCGCCCCGGATACGGCTGCCGGAGGAGCCGGACCAAAAAATAGCGCATGTTGGAACGGACGCCGGAGTCCGGATCCGGTCCGGCTCCGGTCCGGATGAAACGGACGCATGTGAACGGTGGCATAGACTTACATTGCTATGCCGTGCGTCCGTTTCGTCCGTTCCGCATGCGGTGCGGCTCCGGCACGGCGATTCCGGATAGCCACCGCTAATGTGAACCGGGCCTTAGAAAAGCGCTTTTCTAAGTGCAAAGCGCAGGAACCAGCGCTTTAAAAAAGCTCAATAAATTGCTGAGCGCTTGCGATAGCGCTGGCAATTTATAATGTGAACAAGGCCTAAGAGCAGAGAGGGAGCGCTTTTATATTATCTAGTCCAGTTGTGACACTAGCCTCAAGGTCTCGGCTAGTCAAGCATGTGGACAGAGGTGAGCCATCACTTGAGGGGTCGAGTATTCTTGCTGCAGCTATGGAAGTGGCTGTGCACCCAAGATCAGTGGGGGAAATCAGTGGAGGTGATTGCAAAGGAGAGATTGCAGTTTCCAGAAATCGCAAATGTGGGTCCTGCCGCATTTTTTAAGTGATTGCGCTTCAATGCATAGTATAGGATTGCAGCAAAATGGCTTTTCAGTGGCTCGTACATCATGAATTTGCAGTCATTTTACTACCCAGAATCCCCCAAAAGACAAAATCACTGTACAAATCGCTAGCATTAAATTAAAAAAAGGGCTTTAAAATCAGCAGAAATTGCTACTGAAAATTCTGCTAAAATCTCTACAAAAAGCGCTTCACAAAACTCAATAACTAATTTCAGTGGGCTCCAGCCACGAAAGGGCCAAGGGGGTCACTTTTTTGAAGTGTACCAGAGCCGAAGTGGGGATCAAAAAGGCACACTTACCCAAGAAAAGAGAAGCCTCTGCATCCTATAGACGCTACCCACGGCGTCCTCACGTTCCCTGTCGCCAAGCGCGGGCCGGACCCCCAGATTACCGACGAGGGCTTGTCAGGAATCACATTGCGCTCCTCTTCAGACACAAATGCAACTGTACCATGCCTGTGCGAGTTCTGCCGCTGTGCCGGACATGTGCAGTAATCTGGAGGCGCTCGTGCACAAGCAGCTCTGTGCTACTGCGCAGGCGCAACCCTGCTCGAGCGGGTACAGCATGTCCACGCTCATGCAGCCCAGATGTTAAAGGGAACCTGAGATGGGGCAACAGCAAAAATATATACATATCTGGGGCTGCAGCCCCCTCCAGCGTGAACGCTCCCACGCTGTCCTCTTCTGACTCCCCTTTAGTCCCAGAAAGGCCAACTGCACATGCGCGGCCTGGCAGCGTGCTGCTGCCGCGTTTACATCCCTGGGAGGGTTCTGTGCCTGTGCAGTACTACTGCGCATGCGCAGAACGCTTCTTGCAACAGAAGCGAGACAGAGGAGCGCATCTGGCCAAACTGCGCCTGCTCTGACTGCAGGATTTTTTTCTGGGGCCAATTGCGGGCTAATGGGGAGTCAGAAGAGGGCAGATTGGGAGGGATCAGGCCCGAGGGGGCTGGAGGAAGCCCCAGGCATGTATATTTTATTACTGTGGCCCTATCTCAGGTATACTTTAAGCAGGTTTATGCTCGGCAACTATTGAGCCTGCATCACAGCCTCCGCGGAAGCGCATTGCAGCGCAAAACGGTCTTCAGGCGATTAGTGTCCAGCACACTACTTCGCAGCACACTACTTCGCAGCACCAGTATGTCTATTTATTTGTTCACTTTGATGTGTATCATATTACAGTGCCTCACTTTGAAATAAAAGCAATCTTCAGTGCCGATCTTTCTCTCTTTCTCATCCTCCTGTGTGCAACTCCCCTGCCTGGATCAGAGCAGGCAAGCTGCATCCTAGTGAGAGAAGTGTGTGAACTCTGCCCATCTTCCCCATCATCAGCTATCCAATGCTGTAGTGCCAACTACTTTTCTTCTCTAATACACTTTAAAGGGGAACTGAAGTAAGAGGTATACGGAGGCTGCCATGTTTATTTCCTTTTAATCAATACCAGTTGCGTGGCAGCCCTGCTGGTCTATTGCTTTGCAGTAGTATCTGAATAACACCAGAAACAAGCATGCAGCTAGTCTTGTCAGATCTGACTTTAAAGTCTGAAACACCTGATCTGCTGCATGCTTGTTCAGGGGCTATGGCTAATAGTATTAGAGGCAGAGGATCAGCTGGGCTGCCAGGCAACTGGTATTGCTTAAAAAGAAATAAACATGGCAGCCTCCATATACCTCTCTCTTCCGTTCCCCTTTAAGCAAGGTCCCAGGTAGGGATGGCCCAGCCTTGCAGAACTCATGGAGAAGCACATGATCAGTTCAATCAGCTGATAGATTTGTAAGGCTCTGATTTGCTGGTCATGATCATGTGTTAAACCAGGAAGTCATCAGTTATCAGCTGATCAAACTGATCATGTGCTTGAGTTCTCCAAGGCTGGGCCATCTGTAGTCCCAGGCAGGGACAGAAGACCAGAAGACAGTGTGGGGTGCTTCCCTCTTCTTAGATAAGTACTGTATTTCCTTTTTTGACAATGTGGACACCTCGTTCTGTTTAAAATACTGCTATCCTCGTAGTGTGTGTGTGTGTGTGTGTGTGTGTGTGTGTGTGTGTGTGCGTGCGTGCGTGCGTGCGTGCGTGCGTGCGTGCGTGCGTGCGTGTGTGTGTCATGGCAGTGGAGATTCCTGAGCTGACACTGCTGAGAGCTCAAACTACAGTTGTGATTGCCCAGAGATGATGGGGAATTACACTAAACTCTCTAAATACGGTACATAGAGGGCCCATTTCTCTGTTTTCCTTCTGTCCTGTGCCAGAGTTCAGTTTTGTCAGCATGCACACAGCTTATGCTGGTGTATGTGCGTGGTCCGCATAGATACATTACGTTAGCTCGCTTGTGCGATTGGTAAGATGCCCTATCTGTCCCAGGAGAGGACGTCAGGATGTGTGCTCCTAATCCCTAGATAGGTTTGATGCAATGAATGTTTGCATGTCTGCACTATGCATGTTACAGGGCCAGAGTTAGGACACCTATGTTTACCTGGGTACTTCTGCGCAGTATAGGTGACTAAGCATAAGAATGCATTCTTCTGTGACCTAAAACCCCGGCTTTTAACTTAGCTGTAGGGATAACAGTTGTGCCTAGATGAGTGAATCTGTGAATGCATTTGTTTGAACATTTGCATGCGAGAGTGCGAAGGGTTAATAGATTTTTGTGCCAGAGTTCAGGTCCACTTTAATGAAGGTTTTTACTTATTCTGTCTTGTATTATGTCTTACATTCCGTGCGGCGTCCCAGCTTTTTGTTTTGGAGTTGTTGCTGTGCGCTGTATTTATATTTACTAGATGTAGCCAGCTGTCTGTTCCCTCCTATGTGATCTGTGTTTTCTCTGCCTTGAGTCAATTACAGAGCAGATATAATCCTGTCCGGTCTCATCTCAGCTCCTGCCTCTCATTGTGTGATTCTCGCATTGGCTCAGGCTGCCGGGCTGCGTTCTTCCACGGAACAGTATGCGATCCTTCGCTCCGTGCAAAAATTAAAACTTTGGCTGAAACCCAAGTCGTTCTTTCGTGACAGAACGCTTTTATGTTATTCACGGGTGATTATGTCCCAGCGATCCTGCGGAGAGGCAGAACTTTTCCCTTAGCAGTGTGCGCTGTGTTCGGGGGAGGGAGGGGGGCTGAAAAGTTCTCAGAAGGGAATGACCCAGAGCCTTAAGAAGAAACTCCGACCAAGAATTGAACTTTATCCCAATCAGTAGCTGATACCCCCTTTTACATGAGAAATCTATTCCTTTTCATAAACAGACCATCAGGGGGAGCTGTATGGCTGATATTGTGGTGAAACCCTTCCCACAAAAAAATTCTGAGTACGTACTCTTGGCAGTTTCCTGTCTGTGAACCTTGCTGCATTGTGGGAAATGGCTGTTTACAGCTGTTTCCAACTGCCAAAAAAAACATGCAGCAGCTACATCACCTGCCCACAGTAAAAATGCCACCATGTAATAAATGGCAGAATATAAATCAGGGATTTAAAAGATTTTACAATGGGCAAACACTGACTAAATCATTTATACATAATTATTGTAAAAATGAAGCACATTTTTTATTACATTATTTTCACTGGAGTTCCTAATGCAATTCCACTGATTAATTCACAACTGGGATAGTTTCCTTACGTTTTCTTAACTACTTAACGACACTGTATCGTATTAAAACGTCATGTTTGAGCCTGTTAACGGCAGCATGATGGTTTAATACTATGCACGTTCCCGCTGCCGCTCCGTACGTGCGTGCTGATCCCACCGCCGTTTCCGCTGGGCTTTCGTGTTCAGCAACTGGGGAAGCGGACCGAGCGATTGGGTCCTCTACCCAATCGCAATGCCTAGAATGAATGGACGTGACCGCGATCAGCGGCCACGTCCATTCATAAAACCGTAAACAGTCACAGTGTAGTTAAATGTAGAAAAAAAAGGTAAACACTTCCTATAACGGGAGAGTGTTCACTAGCGCCGTCTTGTGGCCAAAAAGTAAAAATATACATACATACATACATACATACATACACAATACTAATAAAATTAATAACTTACATTACCAAAGCAAAAAAAAAAAAACTTGTAAAAAAAAAAAAAATCAGTTTGGAAATCAGTTTAAAAATAATACATAAATAGTTGCCTTAACCACTTAACGACCGCCCCCAGCCGATGGGCGGCGGCAAAGTCCGGGCCCAAACGACCGCAATACGCCCATCGGCGGGGGCGGCTGCGGGAGTGGCTATGCGGCGATCGCGTCATTCGTGACGCGATCAGCCGCCGGGGACTGGCTCCGCCCCCCGTTCGCCGTAACCCGCCGGCCGTTCGGAAGCGCCGGCGGGTTACTGGCATCCGGATCGCCGCTGCAACAGTGTATAATAGGCTTTGTAATGTATACAAAGCCTATTATACTGGCTGCCTCCTGCCCTGGTGGTCCCAGTGTCCGAGGGACCACCAGGGCAGGCTGCAGCCACCCTAGTCTGCACCAAACACACTGATTTCCCCCCCCCCTGCCCCCTGATCGCCCACAGCACCCCTCAGACCCCCCCCTGCCCACCCCCCAGACCACTGTTTGCACCCAGTCACCCTCCTAATCACCCATCAATCACTCCCTGTCACTATCTGTCAACGCTATTTTTTTTTTAAGTCCCTAATCTGCCCCCTACTCCCTCCTGATCACCCCCCCACCCCTCAGATTCTCCCCAGACCCCCCCCCAGACCCCCCCCCCCCGTGTACTGTATGCATCTATCCCCCCTGATCACCTGTCAATCACCTGTCAATCACCAGACCCCCCCCCCCGTGTACTGTATGCATCTATCCCCCCTGATCACCTGTCAATCACCTGTCAATCACCTGTCAATCACCCGTCAATCACCCCCTGTCACTGCCACCCATCAATCAGCCCCTGATCTGCCCCTTGCGGGCAATCTGATCACCCCCCCACACCAATAGATCGCCCGCAGATCCGACATCAGATCACCTCCCAAATCCATTGTTTACATCTATTCTCTCCTCTAAACACCCACTAATTACCCATCAATCACCCCCTATCACCACCTGTCACTGTTACCCATCAGATTAGACCCTAATCTGCCCCTTGCGGGCACCCAATCACCTGCCCACACGCTCAGATTGCCCTCAGACCCCCCCCTTATCAATTCGCCCGTGCAATATTTACATCTGTTATTCCGGGTAATAACCCACTGATCACCTGTCAATCACCCATCAATCACCCCCTGTCACTGCCACCCATCAATCACCCCCTGTCACTGCCACCCATCAATCAGCCCCTAACCTGCCCCTTGCGGGCAATCTGATCACCCCCCCACACCAATAGATCGCCCGCAGATCCGACATCAGATCACCTCCCAAATCCATTGTTTACATCTATTCTCTCCTCTAAACACCCACTAATTACCCATCAATCACCCCCTATCACCACCTGTCACTGTTACCCATCAGATTAGACCCTAATCTGCCCCTTGCGGGCACCCAATCACCTGCCCACACGCTCAGATTGCCCTCAGACCCCCCCCTTATCAATTCGCCCGTGCAATATTTACATCTGTTATTCCGGGTAATAACCCACTGATCACCTGTCAATCACCCATCAATCACCCCCTGTCACTGCCACCCATCAATCACCCCCAGTCACTGCCACCCATCAATCAGCCCCTAACCTGCCCCTTGCGGGCAATCTGATCACCCACCCACACCAATAGATCGCCCGCAGATCCGACATCAGATCACCTCCCAAATCCATTGTTTACATCTATTCTCTCCTCTAAACACCCACTAATTACCCATCAATCACCCCCTATCACCACCTGTCACTGTTACCCATCAGATTAGACCCTAATCTGCCCCTTGCGGGCACCCAATCACCCGCCCACACGCTCAGATTGCCCTCAGACCCCCCCCCCCCTTATCAATTTGCCCGTGCAATATTTACATCTGTTATTCCGGGTAATAACCCACTGATCACCTGTCAATCACCCATCAATCACCCCCTGTCACTGCCACCCATCAATCACCCCCTGTCACTGCCACCCATCAATCAGCCCCTAACCTGCCCCTTGCGGGCAATCTGATCACCCACCCACACCAATAGATCGCCCGCAGATCCGACATCAGATCACCTCCCAAATCCATTGTTTACATCTATTCTCTCCTCTAAACACCCACTAATTACCCATCAATCACCCCCTATCACCACCTGTCACTGTTACCCATCAGATTAGACCCTAATCTGCCCCTTGCGGGCACCCAATCACCCGCCCACACCTCAGAACGCCCTCAGACCCCAGCCCTGATCACCTCGCCAGTGCATTGCTTGCATCTATTTCCCCCCTCTAATCACACCTTGAGACACCCATCAATCACCTCCTGTCACCCCCTAGCACACCTACCCATCAGATCAGGCCCTAATTTGCCCCGTGTGGGCTCCTGATCACTCGGCCAAACCCTCAGATCCCCCTCAGACCCCCTTCCGATCACCTCCCCAGTGCATTGATTGCATCTATTTTCCCCTCTAACCGCCCCCTGAGACACCCATCAATCACCTCCTGTCACCCCCCTAGCACTCCTATCCATCAGATCAGGCCCAATACATCCTGTCATCTAAGAGGCCACCCTGCTTATGACCGATTCCACAAAATTTGCCCCCTCATAGACCACCTGTCATCAAAATTTGCAGATGCTTATACCCCTGAACAGTCATTTTGAGAAATTTGGTTTCCAGACTACTCACAGTTTTGGGCCCGTAAAATGCCAGGGCAGTATAGGAACCCCACAAGTGACCCCATTTTAGAAAGAAGACACCCCAAGGTATTCTGTTAGGTGTATGATGGGTTCATAGAATATTTTATTTTTTGTCAAAAGTTAGCGGAAATTGGATTGTTATTGTTTTTTTCACAAAGTGTCATTTTTCACTAACTTGTGAGAAAAAATAAAATCTTCTATGAACTCACCATACCCCTAACGGAATACCTTGGGGTGTCTTCTTTCTAAAATGGGGTCACTTGTGGGGTTCCTATACTGCCCTGGCATTTTAGGGGCCCTAAACCGTGAGGAGTAGTCTAGAAAACAAATGCCTCAAAATGACCTGTGAATAGGACGTTGGGCCCCTTAGCGCACCTAGGCTGCAAAAAAGTGTCACACATGTGGTATCGCCATACTCAGGAGAAGTAGTATAATGTGTTTTGTGGTGTATTTTTACACATACCCATGCTGGGTGGGAGAAATCTCTCTGTAAATGGACAATTGTGTGTAAAACAAATAAAAAAATGTGTCATTTACAGAGATATTTCTCCCACCCAGCATGGTTATATGTAAAAATACACCACAAAACACATTATACTACTTCTTCTGAGTACGGCGATACCACATGTGTGACACTTTTTTGCAGCCTAACTGTGCTAAGGGGCCCAAAGTCCAATGAGTACCTTTAGGATTTCACAGGTCATTTTGAGACATTTGGGTTCAAGACTACTCCTCACGGTTTAGGGCCCCTAAAATGCCAGGGCAGTATAGGAACCCCACAAGTGACCCCATTTTAGAAAGAAGACACCCCAAGGTATTCTTTTAGGTGTATGATGAGTTCATAGAAGATTTTATTTTTTGTCACAAGTTAGCGGAAATTGATATGTATTGTTTTTTTTTTCACAAAGTGTCATTTTCCGCTAACTTGTGACAAAAAAAAAATCTTCTATGAACTCACCATACTCCTAACAGAATACCTTGGGGTGTCTTCTTTCTAAAATGGGGTCACTTGTGGGGTTCCTATACTGCCCTGGCATTTTAGGGGCCCTAAACCGTGAGGAGTAGTCTAGAATCCAAATGCCTCAAAATGACCTGTGAATAGGACGTTAGGCCCCTTAGCGCACCTAGGTTGCAAAAAAGTGTCACACATGTGGTATCGCCGTACTCAGAAGAAGTAGTATAATGTGTTTTGGGGTGTATTTTTATACATACCCATGCTGGGTGGGAGAAATCTCTCTGTAAATGGACAATTGTGTGTAAAAAAAATCAAATAATTGTCATTTACAGAGATATTTCTCCCACCCAGCATGGGTATGTGTAAAAATACACCCCAAAACACATTATACTACTTCTCCTGAGTACGGCGGTACCACATGTGTGGCACTTTTTTGCACCCTAAGTGCGCTAAGGGGCCCAAAGTCCAATGAGTACCTTTAGGATTTCACAGGTCATTTTGCCACATTTGGTTTCAAGACTACTCCTCACGGTTTAGGGCCCCTAAAATACCAGGGCAGTATAGGAACCCCACAAATGACTCCATTTTAGAAAGAAGACACCCCAAGGTATTCCGTTAGGAGAATGGCGAGTTCATAGAAGATTTTATTTTTTGTCACAAGTTAGCGGAAAATGACACTTTGTGAAAAAAAACAATTAAAATCAATTTCCGCTAACTTGTGACAAAAAAAAAAAAATCTTCTATGAACTCACCATACATCTAACGGAATACCTTGGGGTGTCTTCTTTCTAAAATGGGGTAATTTGTGGGGTTCCTATACTGTCCTGGCATTTTAGGGGCCCTAAACCGTGAGGAGTAGTCTTGAAACGAAATTTCTCAAAATGACCTGTGAAATCCTAAAGGTACTCATTGGACTTTGGGCCCCTTAGCGCAGTTAGGGTGCAAAAAAGTGCCACACATGTGGTATCGCCGTACTCAGGAGAAGTAGTATAATGTGTTTTGGGGTGTATTTTTCCACATACCCATGCTGAGTGGGAGAAATATCTCTATAAATAGACAATTGTGTGTAAAAAAAATAAAAAAATTGTCATTTACGGAGATATTTCTCCCACCCAGCATGTGTATGTGTAAAAATACACCCCAAAACACATTATACTACTTTTCCTGAGTACGGCAATACCACATGTGTGGCACTTTTTTGCGGCCTAACTGCGCTAAGGGGCCCAAAGTCCAATGAGCATCTTTAGGCTTTACAGGGGTGCTTACAATTAGGCACCCCCCAAATGCCAGGACAGTAAACACACCCCACAAATGACCCCATTCTGGAAAGTAGACACTTCAAGTAGACACTTCAAGGTATTCAGAGAGGAGCATAGTGAGTCTGTGGCAGATTTCATTTTTTTTTTTTTTTTTTTGTCACAAACTGTCATTTTCCGCTAACTTGTGACAAAAAATAAAATCTTCTATGAACTCACCATGCCTCTCACTGAATACTTTGGGATGTCTTCTTTCCAAAATGGGGTCATTTGGGGGGTATTTGTACTATCCTGGAATTTTAGCCCCTCATGAAACATGACAGGTGCGCAGAAAAGTCAGAGATGCTTGAAAATGGGAAAATTCACTTTTGGCACCATAGTTTGTAAACGCTATAACTTTTACCCAATCCAATAAATATACACTGAATGTTTTTTTTTTTATCAAAGACATGTAGCAGAATAACTTTCGCGCTCAAATGTATAGGAAATTTTACTTTATTTGAAAAATGTCAGCACAGAAAGTTAAAAAAGTCATTTTTTTGACAAAATTCATGTCTTTTTTGATGAATATAATAAAAAGTAAAACTCGCAGCAGCAATCAAATAGCATCAAAAGAAAGCTGTATTAGTGACAAGAAAAGGAGGTAAAATTCATTTAGGTGGTAGGTTGTATGACCGAGCAATAAACCGTGAAAGCTGCAGTGGTCTGAATGGAGAAAAAGGCTCTGGTCCTTAAGGGGCGAAAAGACTGTGGTCCTGAAGTGGTTAAGGACTCAGCTTTTTTTATCTATATTTTATGAGGGAAAATTACTTTAACTTTACTACATAGGGGCTTCTAATACCCCCTTTTACATGAGAAATCTATTCCTTTTCACAAACAGACCATCAGGGGGAGCTGTATGGCTGATATTGTGGTGAAACCCCTCCCACAAAGAAATTCTGAGTACGTACTCTTGGCAGTTTCCTGTCTGTGAACCTTGCTGCATTGTGGGAAATGGCTGTTTACAGCTGTTTCCAACTGCCAAAAAAACATGCAGCAGCTACATCACTTGCTAACAGTAAAAATGTCACCATGTGATAAATGACAGAATATAAATCAGGGATTTAAAAGGTTTTACAATGGGCAAACACTGACAATCATTTATACATAATTATTGTAAAAATGAAGCACATTTTTTATTACATTATTTTCACTGGAGTTCCTCTTTAATACTTAAATGCAATTCCACTGATTAATTCACAACTGGGATAGTTTTCTTACATTTTCTTAACCACTTAACGGCACTGTATCGTATTAAAACATCATGTTTGAGCCTGTTAACGGCAACATGATGGTTTAATACGTTGCGCGTTCCCACTGCCGCTCCGCACGTGCGTGCCGATCCCACCGCCGTTTCCGCTGGGCTTTCGTGTTCAGCAATTGGGGAAGCGGACCGAGCGATTGGGTCCTCTACCCAATCGCAATGCCTAGAATGAATGGACGTGACCGCGATCAGCGGCCACGTCCATTCATAAAACCGTAAGCAGTCACAGTGTAGTTAAATGTAGAAAAAAAAAGTGAACACTTCCTATAACGGGAGAGTGTTCACTAGCGCCGTCTTGTGGCCAAAAAGTAAAAATGTACATACATACATACATACATACATACATACATACATACATACATACATACATACATACATACATACATACATACATACTAATAAAATTAATAACTTACATTACCAAAGCAAAAAAAAAAAAACTTGTAAGAAAAAAAATCAGTTTGGAAATTAGTTTAAAAATAATACATAAATAGTTGCCTTAGGGACTCAGCTTTTTTAATCTATATTTTATGAGGGAAAATTACTTTAACTTTACTACATAGGGGCTTGTAATTATGGAGCGGTCAAAAAAAAAACAAAAAAAAAAAACAGAAAAATAACGCCTATATTTCAAAATAATATATTGTCGCCATACATTGTGTTAGGGACATAATTTAAATGGTTTAATAATCGGGACAACTGGGCAAATACAATGTGTTGAATATAACCACAGGAGAGCGTTTAATTTTAAAACTATAATGGCTGAAACCTGAGAAATAATGAATTTTTTTCCATTTTCCTATTTTTCCCATTAAAATGCATTTAGTATCAAAAAAATACTTAGCAAAATGTACTACCCACAGAAAGTCTAATTGGTGGTGAAAAAAATGAGGTATAGATCATTTTCTTGTGATAAGTAATAATAAAGTTATTAGGGAATAAAAGGGAGGAGCACTGACAGGTGAAAATTGCTCTGGTCCGTTAGGGTAAAACCCCTTGGGGGTGAACTGGTTAAAGGACATCTGAGTTGAGAAGGATATGGAGGCTGTCATATTTATTTGCTTATAAACCATTGGAGGATGGGGGAAGCCTCAATAGGATCCGGAGGCTTGCCCTACCCGAGGTGAGTACCCCCAAGGGGAGGTTTTCTTCGTTACAGGTTTTCTTTAAAACAAAACAAAAAAAATGAATCACAAATTGGAAGCACTGTACAGTTTACTGTACATTACTTCGAAGCGCCGGAGAATCGCAAGCGCAATCGCCCTAGGAATCACTGCACACAGCGCTGCGGTTCCAGGCCTGAGGCGGTTTGTGGGCACCGGGCTCTTAAAGGCTGCCCCCAACCCAAGGTTATCACACTTTTTAAATTACTGTATTTTAACATATAATACAGAGTTCTTGATATGTATGTAGAGTGGGGTATAGGAGTGTATTAGCTAGGCCTAGTTTTAACATTGAGTTTCAAGCAAACAGAAAACACACTTATCCGGGATCCGCTTATCCCCGTCTGTGCCGGATGACATAATGGGATTAGATTAAAACAAATATGAGATATAGCAACAGTGCAACATAAAACTTCATCAAGTCCACTGTCTCTTACTAGATTTATTATACATGGGTGCCATTTTATATTATGGAAGCGATGTGATGTCACTGCACTTTATTTAGAGCAAAAAGTTTGTCCTAGAGCGGCCAGCCAGAAACTTGTTGACATCTGAAAGGGCATCTCTGATTAGCACTAGTATTTTGACTTGATTAGCATAAAATGGTGAGGCAGAGGCTATTAATTTTCTAATTAAGCTTTTAATTGCTTCTGTTTGCCGATTATCTCATACTTCTGCATTCGTGTGACAAAATTCAGGGAAGTGGAACTCTGTAATGTCCTGCACACATGCATTAGGTGCAAAACCGCCGCTGAACGTCTGTTTGGCTTGGTGCACACATAGCAGAAACGCTAGCGCTGCCGAAAATGCTGCGTTTTTGCTGCTTATGGAAGTCTATGGGCTGCAGGAAAAACTCATAGAAAAAATGCATATTCGTTTTATATGCGTTTTTAAACCTGTGCTTTTAAAAATGCTGGTTTTGTTGCATAATATTCATAGACGCATCAAAAACGCACATTATGAAAGCCAATGGGAACGCAATGGTATGCATTTTTAATGCGTTTTCCCCCAAAATAATTTTTTTTGCTGTATTTCCGCTTTCTGTTGTCTTCTTAGTAATTTGCATAATTGGAAATATGAAAATGCCTGAAAAACACATATGCAAACCGCAAACGTATTAAAACGCACGCAAAATGCATGAAAAATGCATCGCAAATGCACCAAAAACGCACACAACATTAAAACATGACATAAAACGCAGCCTTTCACGCTATATTATGTGTGCTCCCAGCCTTTCTGATGAGGGATCATCACTTATACTGAGCTGAAGCAAATTTTTTGCAAATATGTGCAGCTTGGAAAAAGTCCAATCAATGGCAAGAGCTGCTTCTGGAAGGTTTCTTCCAGAGTAAAATGAGCCATAGATTACTTTCCATATGCCTCCATGGCAGCATACGTATGGGTTAAGCCCCACCCCTACCAATTACCAGGACCTTAGCTATAAAAGAAAGTGACCCCCTAGCATTCTCAGCATTCTCATTTTTGTCCTCACCTCCGAACAGGTTCCTTAGTGTTTCATCGCTATTTATTTTTATTGTACTCTTACCTTGCCGACATTCCTGCGGCGTTCAGCCTCTCCTGGTCGCAGCCCTGTTGTCATGACTAAATGTCAAATTATTCAGGGACCCTACATCTAGAGTGATAGTGGGAGCTTGATCTAAATGAACTCCCCCCCCCCCCCCCTTATGGCTGCTCTTCATGACTTAAAGTGGACCCAAATTAAAAATACAAGATTTCAGAAATAAAATCTATTTTCTAAATTATAATAATAAATAGCCTTTTTTCAGCTGCATGATGACAAATATAAAATATTTTACATTTATTGGAGGAACCCCTCCCTTCATTTTAAATTGCCGGGACAAAATCCGGCAAACTGGAGGAGTAAATGGTGTCTGGCAATGGAGGAATTGCTAATGGCTTCCCCCAGTATAACCCTAGCTATGAAAAGAGAAGGGTGAAAAGCATGCACTGAAATGATCGGTGGCAGCAATTTTTTTCTAAATTTGCCTCAGGCGGCAAAAAGTCTAGGGCCGGCCCTGAGCCTATCACGTTGAGTGTTCAGTGCTGCTGAGTGTTCAGTATGAACCTTCTCACCTGTTTCTCTTCCTCTGTCTGCTGACTGCTCAGGCTCCATTATGTGAGGCATGGTTCAGCCTCTCCAGGTCCTGCAGCATCTCCCTGCTTCCCCTGTCTCACACTGAAATACTCTGAAGCACATGGCTAAGCGTGCATTCCAGCTTGGAACACACAGCCATCTGACCAGAAAGTGATTGCAGTGACTCTCTCCAATCCCTGCTCTGGACACAGGCACACAGCAGAGTTCACAGCCTCCTCTCAGCTGAGCTCTCCTCCCCCTCACAAGCAGGCTGGATACACAAAGGCCTCCTGCTGGCTGCAACTTTACCTCCCTCTCTGTCTGCCTAATGGTGGCCATACATGGTACAATTTTTTTCATACAATCTTACCATTTCTATGTAGTGAAAGGGTAAATTAAGTGAATATACTGAAAGGATAATTTAGGCAGTGCCCTTATATTACATAGAAATGGTAAGATTGTATGAAAAAATTGTACCAAGTATGGCCACCATTAACCCTCCTGGCGGTTTGCAAAAAAATCGCCAGGGGGCAGCAAATCTTTTTTTTTTAAATTTTTTTTTTTTTTTTTTTTTTCTTCATGTAGCGAGACAAAGTCTCGCTACATGATAGCCGCTGCTCAGCGGCATCCCCCCAGCCCCTCCGATCGCCGCCGGCGATCGGAGATCCCGTTCAAAGAACGGGATCTCCCGGAGGGCTTCCCACGGGGTCTGGGGGGGGGGGGGCGGCTGCGGCGCGACGGATAGCGGCGGATCGGCGGGTAGCGGCGGCGATCGGGCACTGCACGCAGCTAGCAAAGTGCTAGCTGCGTGCAGCAAAAAAAAAATTATGCAAATCGGCCCAGCGGGGCCTGAGCGGTGCCTTCCGGCGGCTTACCCCGAGCTCAGCTCGGGCTTACCGCCAGGAAGGTTAAAGAGACTCTGAAGCGAGATTAAAACTCGTTTTTTACCTTATATTTAACACTTCTATCAGCGGCGAATCTCCGCCTCTCCCCCGCCCCTCTCAGTGAAGGAAGACTGAGAGGGGCGGGGGAGAGGCGGCGATCAGCGCTGATGGACGCGCTGAGAGGCAGGGCTGCGGCCATTAGCCCTGCCTCAACAGGAAGCGATCCCCGGACACCACAAAGGGGTTTTGGGGGGTAAAGATCTCTCGTTCTGCTGTGGGATAGCGGCGTTTTAGCAGGGTCAAACATGCCCCTGTTGAATATAAGGTGAAAAGCGAGTTTTAATCTCGCTTCAGATTCTCTTTAAAGAGACTCTGAAGTCTCAAAAAAACAATCTTTTTATTTAATAAAGGTGTTTAACATAATAACCCTACTTATATCGCCGTATCCCCGCCACTCTAATCTAACCAAATCCCCCCAAACTCCCCGGGGGGCACTCCGGGGAGCACTTCCGTGTGAGGCAGGGCTATGAGCTGCAGCCCTGCCTCACACGCGTCTGTCAGCCCGGATCGCCGCCTCTCCCCCGCCCCTCTGTCTTCCTTCACTGAGAGGGGTGGGGGAGAGGTGGAGATCCGCCGCTGACAGACGCGTGTGAGGCAGGGCTGCAGCTCATAGCTCTGCCTCACACGGAAGCGTACAGGGCAGCAAAATCCACGACCAAGAAAATCGTCATTTTGCAGGGGAGAGGGAGGGAGGGGGTAGTTAGGGGGGATTTAGATAGTTTACAGCGTCGGGAATGCGGTGGTTTAGTTAGGGCTATTATGTTTAACGCTTTTATCAAATAAAAAGATGCTGTTTTTGACAATTAAGTGTCTCTTTAAAGGTAAAGGCACTGTTATTTGCTGTCCCTCTGATGTAATGCTTCAGGAGGAGGTAAGTTATTCCCAGCAGGGGCGTAGCAATAGGGGTTGCAGAGGTTGCGACTGCATCGGGGCCCTTGGGTCAGAGGGGCCCCGAAGGGCCCTCCCTCAGCGCTCCCTCCTGTTTTTTCATTGTTTTAATGCTTTTTAAGGGGTAACTGGGCTGCTTTCCCACTGTAATTTTGATACCAATAAAGTTTTTTTTTTTTTTTTTTTTATAAGCACATGCAGGGCCACTTTGCTTTATTTACATATTGAATTCTACATTACCAGGTAGGCCCTCCTTTGAAAGATCTGTGCATAATGAGTTGTCTGCTCGCATTTATTAATGGGCCTAATTATAGGCCTGGGTATCTCACAACTTTATTTGAACCACTTCAGCACCAGCACCCTCTGCCCCCTTAAGGACCAGAGACTGCTGGTACACTAAAATGCCGCTTCCTGACGAATTGCCGCAAAAATCCACCGCTCCCGCAGGTCACGCCGTTCTGTCCCCGCCGCAGGCTCCTCCCTCTGCGGTCTCTGTGACGGCAGAACGCTGTGCGCCGGTCAGGAGCCACTTTCATTTTTCCTGACCCTGTCAATCAATGTAAGCCAATGGGATCGGCTTACAGTGATGACAGGGCCAGGAGCCAATGAATACGGCTCCTGACCTGCTCACAGAGCTCTGCTGTCATAGACGGCAGGACGAGCGAAATGCGGCGGGGTGAAAGCAGCGAGATCAGCGGGGATGTTGAACTTACGTCAAGTCAGGGCCGCAGCGCCACCTGCTGGACGTAGATTCAACCTACGTTGGTCTGGATCTGGTTGCAGAGACACTCAAGCGAAAAAAAATATTATATAATGAATTGGTTGTGTATTATGAATAATTACTAGAAGATTAGCAGCAAAGAAAATATTCTCATATTTTTATTTTCAGGTATATAGTGTTTTTTTTCTAACATTGCATCATTATTTAATATGGGCAGATTACACAACACTCGGCATTCAAAATGATTCTTTCAGAGCAGTCTGTGAACTAATGACCTCTCCTCTGCCAGAGGAAAAGTAAATAGTTAACTAACAGTTGAGATAATAAAAGTCAGAAAGCAGCCCTCTCCACGACTTTTGAAAGTCGTAGAGATAATGGTTTTTTGTATAGAGATAACTGGAGTTTCTTAACTCTTCCTGTACTGGAAACAATTAGACTGGTGTATCTGATCTTAATGTTTTATTTCTTAGCTGTACTACACATACAAAACATAATATCATAGTTTTTTTTTTCGCTTCAGTGTCTCTTCAAAGCTGGATACATACATGAGATAAGTCTTTGGAAAATGAAAGATCATAGACCAATTTTACCGCATCCATCTGAAAATGGCGCCTGTGAATAATGGCGCACAGTGTTGCCGCTAATCCGTTTGCCGCTTATCGCTATTTAACGTTAAAGCCTTATTGTTATTTAGCGTTAAAGCCTTATTGTTATTTAGCGTTAACACACAGAACCCTCTCTGTATCTATCCCTAACCCCTAAACCCCCCCCCCCCGGTGGTGCCTAACCCTAACCTCCCCCCCGGTGGTGCCTAACCCTAACCTCCCCCCTGGTGGTGCCTAACCCTAACCTCCCCCCTGGTGGTGCCTAACCCTAACCACCCCCCTGGTGGTGCCTGACCCTAACCACTCCCCTGGTGGTGCCCAACCCTAACCACCCCCCTGGTGGTGTATATTGTACTGTAACTATACCTAACCCTACTCTCACACAGAACCCTCCCTGTACCTAACCCTAACCACCCCCTTGGTGGTGCCTAGCCTAACCCTAAGACCCCCCCTGGTGGTGCCTAACCCTAAGACCTCCCCTCAGTGGTGCCTAACCCTAACCTTGACAGTGTTACATTAAATCCATTCACCGTTTTGCAGTTAAATAACGTCTGCAGTTTGGCTTATGTAGGGCGCTATTGATAAATAACGTTAGTGTGTGCCACTATTGATAAATAACGTTAGTGTGTGCCGTTTTTCTTCTTTTTTCCCTGTGCGCCATTATTATGCAGTACTAACGATAAATAGCGATAAGCGTATCTTTTTAATGTGGCGCCATTTTTATGCATAGGCGCTGTGCGCCATTATTCACTGATCCCAATTTTACCACTCCATGTAGTATGATAGCATGACCTACACAGTCTACTCTTAACATGTGTGTTGATGGGATAGGGGAGGAATTTGGACAGTTCAAAGACCGCTGATCAGTTTATCTAAGCTCCATGTGACATTCACACAGGAATATAGTTTTGCAAACCCATCTAGCCAGGTAATTATAAAGAAAATGCAACATAATGCCAGCATTGTCTATATGCAATGCACAAAACTTTGTGCACTGCAAACGATGTTTAAGTCCCGTAGGTTGTATATAATATTCTTCCATGTTTGTATTGAAGCAAAACCAGCGGTGTGATATATTTGCGTTACTGATCAGCAGCTAAAAAATGCCAAAAATTGTATTCTGAAGCATGGAATAAAAGAGCACTCCGTACAAAGATCATTCGGGATGAAACCCCAGGCAGTTGTGTGAGTTTTATGGGTCAGATACTAAAAGCACAAAGGCAGCTTATCCAGGGGGCCCGGCGATGCTAATCCGCCGCTATTCATGCTTTGCTGCGTCCCCCGTACCGGCGTGATTTCAGATGGGTTTTATCTGATGAGACGTGACAGGAAGGTGCGGTGATACTAAATTATCCAGCAGCACAATGACATCTAAGAACTCTCCTCTCTGATATAAACTGCGTCTCAATAATTAATACAAAGCGGTCTCTCCGGCCCGACCATTAATCAGAAGGATGGGGCTGGAACCGCAAGGTTTTATGTAAGCTGGGCCCTCGCAATTAAACTTTAATGACTTTATGCCGATTACATGACACATTAAATGGCAATCTGTCATTTTACAAAGCTGTCCTTAAAGGGTCATTATGTTTTAAGGCGCACCTGTAGCCCGGCAATAAAGGAAATCGGACCGGATTTATACTTCTGCCACCCCAGGTCAGCTATCATGTGGCTCTTGTTCTATGCAGCAACACCCCTTCCCATTCCATGTGCAGCCTCCTCTTCCATGTGTAACATCCATGTGCAGCAGCCCCCATCCCATTTCATGAGCAGCCCCCTCTTCCATGTGTAACATCCATTTACAGCAGCCCCCCTCCAATTCCATGTGCAGCACCCTCTTTCCTGTGTAACATCCATGTACAGCAGCCCCCTCCCATTCCATGTGCAGCCCCCTCCTCCATGTGTAACATCCATGTGCAGCAGCCCCCATCCCATTTCATGAGCAGCCCCCTCTTCCATGTGTAATACCCATGTGCAACAGTCTCCCTCCCTAAGGCCTCTTTTCCACGGACAATTGATAGTCAGTGAAATGCCTCTCAAACAATCACAACTGTCTGCTGCTGCCTGGCAACTGCTCGCTGCTGCCTGGTAACCGCTCACTGCTGTCTGGTAACTACTTGCTGAGCACAGCTCAACTGTTTGTGGAAAAGAGGCCTAATTCAATGTGCAGCAGGCCTCCTCCCATTTCATGTACAGCCTCCTCTTCCATGTGTAAGGCCTCTTTTACACAGGCAGTGAAATGCCTCTCAAAGGCTCACAACTGCTTGCTGCTGCCTGGTAACTGCTCACTGCTGTCTGATAACTGCTTGCTGAGCACACAGTTCAACTGTCCTTAGAAAAGAATCCTAACATCCATGTGTAGCAGTCTCCCTCCCTAATTCAATGTGCAGCCCCCTCTTCCATGTGTAAGGGCTGTTTTCCATGGACTGTTGAACTGTGTGCTCAGCAAGCAGTTGCCAGGTTGCAGTGAGCAGCAGTTACCAGGCAGGCAGCAATGAGCAGTTGTGAGAGATTGAGAGGCATTTCACTGCCTATCAACAGTCCATGGAAAAGAGGCCTAACATCCACGTGCAGCTCCCTTTTCCATGTGTGATACCTATGTACAGAAGCTCCTTTACCCCATTCCATGTGCAGCCTCCTCTTCCATATGTAACATCCACATGCAGCAGGCCCCCTTCCACCATTCCATGTGTAGCCCCCTCTTCCATATATAATATCCATGTACACATCCCCCTCCAATTCCATGTACAGCCCTCTCATCCGTATGTAACATCCATGTGCACATCTCCCCTTCCATGTAAACTGCCCCCTCGCATCCCATATGCAGCCCCCTCTTCCATGTGTAACCTCCATGTACAGCTGCCTCCTACAATTCCATGCAGCCCTTTCCTCCATCATGTGTAACATCCATGTGCAGCCCCAGGGGAGGACTGGGACCATTTGGCCTGGGGCGGGGCAAACAGAACTAAGTGGCCATTGGAGGAAAGGCAAGGGGAAGGAGGAGTGCCAAAAAAGTGCTTGGTGCCATAAGTGTCAAACAAAGCATGGCAAAGTTCCTGTGCTCCATCTTTTCAGTGCTCTGCAGTGTGTTTCCTGCTTTTCCTGTTGTGTATGAGCTCTCCCCAGAATGTAATAGTTTTCCCCACAAGAATGTCCTCCTCCTTTGTAGTACTTACTAATCACCAGCAGAGACACTGATCACATCTGACCGAGATTCTGGCCACATATGATTGCTGGCTGATATTGGGATCGATCTATGACTGTTATCCAATCATTAAAGCTAACAACGCTATTTTACCAAACGACTGACCTTCTGTTCGATCAGATTGGACAGTGTTGATGGTATCAAACATGACTGCAAACAATTGTTTTATTAATCCATTTTGTGGATCGATTATATCGGATTGGAAGATCGATAATTGATAATATGATGAGGTACTGTCCATTGTTGCTGTATTGTATATAGTGTATCTGTGGTAGTGAAATCTGATGAGGTACTGTCCATGGTGCTGTACTGTATATAGTGTATCTGTGGTACTGTGTTATCTACGATGATGTACTGTCCATGGTGCTGTATTGTATATAGTGTATCTGTGGTACTGTCTTATCTATGATGAGGTATAGAATAGTCCATGGTGGTGCTGTATTGTATATAGTGTATCTGTGGTAGTGAAATATGATGAGGTACTGTCCATGGTGCTGTACTGTATATAGTGTATCTGTGGTACTGTGTTATCTATGATGTGGTACTGTCCATGGTGCTGTACTGTATATAGTGTATCTGTGGTACGGTGTTATCTATGATGTGGTACTGTCCATGGCGCTGTACTGTATATAGGGCTTGATTTACTAAGCGGTGCTAACCTACTTAGCACGTCTAAAGTCTTTAGGCGTGCTAACCAGGGTGCTAAGTAGGTTAGCACGGGTTTTCTCAATCAGATCGCGCGCAAAGTCCTATGCGCACGCTAAGTCCCATAGGCTTTAGTGGGCACTTCGCGCGTAGCGCTCTGTGCAGTGCGCGCGCAAAACTTTGCGTGCGGTACTTTGCGCACGATCACTACTTCTCACATTTCAACTGAGTTTAGACGTGCTAAGGGCCAGTGCTAAACTTAGCACCGTTTTGTAAATCGAGCCCATAGTGTATCTGTGGTACTGTTATCTAAGATAAGGTACTGTCCATGGTGCTGTACTGTATATAGTGTATCTGTGGTACAGTGTTTTCTGAGGTACTGTTCATGGTGCTGTACTATATATAGTGACAAAAAAACTTGGAGGAAAGATACGGAGCACGTATACCCCAGGAAATATAATTCAGACCAGTTTAATTAGTAAAATATCATAATTTTTATTGAATATATCAAAAGTGGATTAAGAAAAATATTTTCATAAAAAATGGTTGATTAGGCCACCCCACACTCAAGCCTCACACTCCATCCACACAGCAAACCCCAGCTCCCCCCAAGAAGCATAACCCTATAGGTCTATCAAGGATGATATTGACCAGCGTGGTCCAGATGGTTCAAACTTGCATGTGATATAGCAGTTTCCTTGGAAGTGCCACTCAAACAACAAAGGCAGCACTCTCCCGCTCTGCATAGAAATTCAACAATTCTTGTCCATGGAGCAACAGCCACATTCTGTCTCAAACAAGGCTCAACTTAAGCACATATCCAGCAGATGAGAACAGCTTATTCGACACAGCTAGAAACAGCGATTATTCCAAGCGCTTGATGTCAGCATAGCAGATGATGTTGTTAGTATGAGCACAGTCATATAATTGCATAAGCGACAAGAGGCCGACACTGTAAGCAATTGAGCAAGTAGAGCAGATAAAGTTCATGCAGGCACAAGGTCTACGCTATACAGTACCGAATCACGGTGTCCAGCCTCTGGGTTTAAAGCCGCTGCATCCGTGTGGTGTGTAGTTCCAACTTGGTTCCATGCGTGTGCGGAGTGATAGCAGCAAGGTGCCGGCTAGTAACACCCAGGTAACGAAGGGAGGTTGAGAGGCTGAACAGGTCAGCCAGTGCAGGGAGAGCGGGCAGGAGCATCAGGGCAGCGACCATCCACACGCCAAGCATACCACGTGTAGCCACGACATGTTTCACCGGACACTTCCGGTTTCCTCAGGTGGGCGTGGTGCAAACAACGTCACAGCATCTGCCCTACATAGCCTATGAGAAGATGCCCAGCCAATCAGCATGTGCAGCACTCAGCCACATCCCCCGTGGAAGCCCTCACCCAGGAGGGCGGAGGTTGAGCAAATGCATCATCCCCCAGGAGGGCTGGAAGGGGCGGGCACGGCAACACTGCGACGAGAAGGCAAAGTCTCCAGGTTGCAAATGCTGGCCCACGCCCCCCACACACCGAGCCAACAGCCGAGAGGAGGCGGCAATACCCCGTCCACAGGAAGAGGCAAGGAGGGGGGGGGGGAGGGGAAGGGCACAGCCACTGGGGAATGCCTAGAAAAGTTATTTAAAAAAAAAAAACAAAAAAAAAAAACAGCACCCCAACAAAAATGGACGTAAATCAAGAATCCCCATATCCAACTCTGTTCAGTTAGAGGCCCCGCTTAAATGAACGCATAACTGCATACAAAAAATCAGAAAAAATATCTGGGGATCATGACAACTAGTCCCCATATATCCAACCTCAAAGAGGTGCGTACCTCTAAATTCTTTGTCATGCAGACAAAACTACTTATCATGTGTAGCGGGAATTTTGATAGTGGAATGCCGCACTAGATCTACCCCAAGTGTGCCAACAGGCGGAGAAACGACAGCTCACAAACCCATGAACGGCACCACATGGAGCCCCAAATCACCTATAGAGGTAAAAAAGGAACATAACTAATGGATTCATTCAGACCCGGTGGGTCCGTTGCTCGTAAATCAAAAATCCATCTACTATATATAGTGTATCTGTGGTAGTGATATCCATGATGATGTACTGTCCATGGGGCTGTACTGTAGGTAATGTATTTGTCGTAGATGTGTCATCTTAGTAAGGGGGCTTTTAGGACCATTGTAGTCCCTTACACACCCCAATGAGTTCTGGGTCACCATGAGCTTGCTGGTTAGTCTGTGCCTCTCGGATTTACAAGCCCTACTCCATAGAGCCAAATTAATCCATGCCATGCACTGATGAGGATCAAACAATCCGAAACAGCCTGTATGCATGTTGGATTATTATGGCTCTGTACACATTAACAAGCTGACACATCATTGCATTCCAGCGGTTCTGGAGGTGTGTTTAGCTTCTAAGGGTACAATGGTTAATTTGCATATATTCAGCAGTGGTGCCTGGGAGACATCTCAAGCTCACTCTAACCTGAATTATCGCAAATTCTTTCTGTTTTAGGAAAGCAAACTTTTGTTTTTCTTAACATCTTAGTAAGGGGGCTTTTAGGACCATTGTAGTCCCTTACACACCCCAATGAGTTCTGGGTCACCATGAGCTTGCTGGTTAGTCTGTGCATCTATGATGAGGTACTGTCCATGGGGCTGTACTATATATATATAGTGTATCTGTGGTACTGTTATCTATGATACAGTACTGTCCATGGTGCTGTACTGTATATAGTGTATCTATGGTAGTGTGGTGAGGTACCGTCCATAGTGCTGTACTGTATATAGTGTATCTGTGGTACTGTGTTATCTATGATGTGGTACTGTCCATGGTGCTGTACCGTGTATAGTGTATTTGTCGTAGTGTGTTATCTATGATGAGGTACTGTCCATGGGGCTGTACTATATATAGTGTATGTGTGGTAGTGTGTTATCTATGATGAGGTACTGTCCATGGTGCTGTACTGTATATAGTGTATCTGTGGTATAGTGTTCTCTGAGGTACTGTTCATGGTGCTGTACTATATATAGTGTATCTGTGGTAGTGATATCCATGATGATGTACTGTCCATGGTGCTGTACTGTATATAGTGTATCTGTGGTAGTGTTATGTGTGATGAGGTACTGTCCATGGTGCTGTACTGTATATAGTGTATCTGTGGTAGTGTTATGTGTGATGAGGTACTGTCCATGGTTCTGTACTTTATATAGTGTATCTGTGGTAGTGTTATCTATGATGATGTACTGTCCATGGGGCTGTACTGTATATAGTGTATCTTTGGTACTGTGTTATCTATGGTGAGAAACTGTCCATGGTGCTGTACTATATATAGTGTATCTGTGGTACTGTGTTATATATGATGTGGTACTGTCTGTGGTCCTGTACTGTATATATTGTACAGCACCATGGAAAGTACCTCACCATAGATAACACTGTACCACAGATACACTATAATATAGTGTCTCTGTGGTACAGTGTTATCTATGGTGAGGTACTTTCCATGGTGCTGTACTGTATATAATATATCTGTGATACTATGATGAGGTAATGTCCCAGGCGCTGTACTGTATATAGTGTATCTGTGGTACTGTGTTATCTATGATGAGGTACTGTCCATGGGGCTGTACTGCATATAGTGTATCTATGGTATTGTGTGGTGAGGTACCGTCCATAGTGCTGTACTGTATATAGTGTATCTGTGGTACTGTTATCTATGGTGAGGCACTGTCCATGGTACTGTACTGTATAGTGTATCTGTGGTACAGTGTTCTCTATGATGCAGTACTGTCCATGGTGCTGTATAGTACATAGTGTATCTATGGTATTGTGTGATGAGGTACCATCCATACTTATGTGTACTTTATATAGTGTATCTGTGGTAGTGTTATCTATGGTGAGGAACTGTCCATGGTGCTGTACTATATATAGTGTATCTGTGGTACTGTGTTATATATGATGTGGTACTGTCCGTGGTGCTGTACTGTATATACAGTACAGCACCATTGAAAGTACCTCACCATAGATAACACTGTACCGCAGATACACTATAATATAGTGTATCTGTGGTACTGTGTTATCAGATACACTATAATATAGTGTATCTGTGGTACTGTGTTATCTATGATGTGGTACTGTCCATAGTGCTGTACTGTATATAGTGTATTTGTGGTACTGTTATCTATGATGAGGTACTGTCCATAGTGCTGTACTGTATATAGTGTATCTGTGGTACTGTGTTATTTATGATGAGGTACTGTCCATGGTGCTGTACTATATATAGTGTATTTGTGGTACTGTTATCTATGATGAGGTACTGTCCGTGGTTCTGAAGCATCTCCTAATGCAAATTGATTTTCTCCATTATGCTACAACCATCCTTTCTCTCTCCTCACAATGGTTTTTAATGAGAAAAACGTCCAGCCAATCAGTTCAATAACATCTCAAAGACATTTACAAAGCAAATTGCATTGAATCAAATTATCTCTGTACTCATACAACTAATTTAATTCCTGGTCAATTAGGACATGAACATTTACAGTACTTAACTAAGCAGCAGCTAATAACACTACCACAAGCCAATTCATTGTAACGGGACTAACGAGGAACCAGGGCATTATCCTATCCCGAAAACATTGCCGCCGTAGCCTGGCCAAATGGCAGCCAGTCAGATTAATGGGCTGTTTACAGGAGGATATCAATCTGTAGCCAATCAGAGCAGAGGGACATTAGCATGAAGTGAGCAAGCTGCAGCCAATCAGAACTTCATGAAGAATTCAGAAAAAGCATCCCTTGAGCTATATTAGTTTTCGCAATTTAATTGAAAATACTCTCCCCCCTCCCTTGGTTTTTATCTGCTTTGATAGAACACTGTGCTATGGGCAGCACGGTGGCATAGTGTTTAGCGCTCTCACTTTGCAGCACTGGGTCTCCAGTTCAAATCCCAGCCAGGGCACTATCTGCACGACATTTGTATGTTCTTCCTGTGTCTGCGCGGGTTTCCTCCAGGTACTCTGGATTCCTCCCACATCCCAAAAACATTCAGATAAATAAATATGGACATATGACTACGGTAGGTACCCATGTTTTCCTGACAATATGTGTCTTATATAAAAATGCATGTCCGTGTGATTATGATGCGTTTTGCGTTTCAATGTAAAGCATAGGAATGCATGAAAAACGCATAGAAATGCATTTTGTATTGATTTAACCACTAGTATCTATTTTCAAGACAACACTTGCCACTTGCCAATCAGAAAAACAGAAAAGGCATAAATGCACATCAAAACTGGGAAAAAATGCCTCTGACACGGGAGACCAGGGTTCGAATCTCGGCTCTGCCTGTTCAGTAAGCCAGCATCTATTCAGTAGGAGACCTTGGGCAAGTCTCCCTAACATTGCTACTGCCTATAGAGCGCGTCCTAGTGGCTGCAGCCAGGAGAAAAGCGCAATATAAGTGTTCTTTGTGTGTTTTGCATTGGAAAAGGGCCCTGAGTGAGGGGAGGAGCCCATCACAAATCATGTCTAGCCTGCACTATCTGTAGAACTGCTATTGAGCACTTCTTAATCTGCAGCAGTTTAGGAATGGATTTGCACTCTTCTTAACTGTAGCGCAGCTCTAGAAATCCATGCTTAACTGCTGGTATTATGTAGGATTTGGGAAGTTTCTTATTATCCTGCAGAACAGTTCCTCTGCTGGTTAGAACAGTTTAAGAAGAAAAAACTGTCGGTAATGTTTTGATAAATCTGGCCCACTGAGTTTATATGGTGGGTAAGAAGAGCACACGGGGAAGAAGGCCCTGCCAGATAGGCTCAGAACCTAAGGGGTGGGGGAGAGGGACACATAAGGGGGGTGAGATGTATGCCCAAGAGAGGGGGTTGGCGCATTGAAGATGGTGGGTAGGCTGTGGCAAACAGATGGGTCTTTAAGGGCTGCATGTATGAGGCAATGGTGAGGTCGAGCTTGATGGGGGTAGGGAGGGAGTTCCATAGAGTAGAGGCTGCTCTGGAAAAGTCCTGAAGCCTCATGAGTGAGCAAATGATACAAAGGGTGGACAGCCGTAGAGTGTTGGAGGCGCAGAGAAAACAGGTTGGGGAGTATGTCTGGATAAGATCTGATATGTACGAAGGAAAGTCATTTTGTACTCTTTTAATCTTGGATAGTAACAGTCACCGTGCTCATGCACAATAGTTCTATACAGTATATTACTAGTCTCCGTGCAGCTACTGTGTGTTAAAGTGACCCTCCGGACTAAAAATATACTCAGCAGAACTGAAAAGGCTTGGTGTTTCTTTAACAGTTTCACAGCATCAGAACTTTGTTTTTCTTATCAAAGCATCATTTTTAGCTGCATTTTTAGCTAAGGTCCACCCATCAATGAAAACTGCCCGGGCTTTTTTCCCCTGATGCTGTGCAAAGCATGATGGGATTTCCTATGTTGTTGTTCACGTAGCAACTGGGAGGGGTGATCAGCACACAGGACAGTTGGAACGGTGTCTCATGCTCCCGGTCACCTCCTTTCAACCAAAAATATGGCTGCCCTCATAAAATCAAACATTTGCCTGTTCTTTTAAAACATGGTGGGTAAGAGATTATATTACCTATCTATTTTAATTAACATAACTAATGTAACCTAATGACAGTATGTTTGTTTAGACTGAAGTTCCTCTTTAACATCTTCACGTCCACTGACCAACCCCAAAGAAACAAATGCTGCACATTGAGCAGTAACGTCAAGACGGCCACAAACTCTGATGTGACGTCAGTGCACCACACTTTTCCCTCCACCTTCACAGCAAGACTGCCGGGCTGGGACACCATATGCCTGCCCTCACCCTGGCCTCCTCTGTTACCTGAGATAGCTTAGTACAGGTGTGTATGAAATCCCCGTTGCTTATCCAAAGCCAACAGACTAGGCAGGCACTACAACTTCAAGCATAAGTTGAAGAACTGTTTTATGAAAAGCATTAAAATGTAGGTTTTGCACTCGCATTTACCCGACTGGTAATAAGCATGTAAGGGGCACAGTGTCATGTCCCGGGTATAGCTGTCCTCCATCTCACAGCCTCTGGACCTGCCATTGTATGTGTGCTCTAAGACTCCAGCCAACATGTGAAGACAAGCTCCACCCAATGCGTTTGGTCATTGGTTTGACTCATCGGGGCCACGAGTTCCACCAAAGTGTTTCATCATTGGTTTGACTCCTCAGGGGCCACAAGCTCCGCCCAACATGTTTCATCATTTGTTTGACTCAAGGGCCAATGTGTCACATCTGAGGCTAGCTAATAAAGTTGATATAACTCGTCCCCTTTTTCTGCCTGGCCCATGTGTGGACTGCCATTCAGAGAGCCAGAAACAGCCCTGCCTCTCACTTGCGGTGTCCTTTAACATTTCACTTCATTTTGGTGACCCCTCCAGCCTTGTGGGTGAGTTTTTTTTCAATGCTTTTTCGGGCTTCCTAGGGTAAGTCAAGGGAGATAAAGTGAAGGGTGTATGCAAACGAACACATATGTTTTCCAGGTAAAGCTAGGGAGGGAAGGAGGATTTCTGACCTGCTTGTTCAGCAGCTTTGCCAACAGTAATTTATTATCAGAGAATATAGCATGAGCGATGTCTGTAGCACTTCTCAATGAATAACTTCAGGATGTATTGAGGACAAATGCAAGTAATAACAGGTTATCAGATCGCAGGCAAGTTATATGGAAAGCGGAACTGTCTCATTTCTGTGTCGGGAGATATACTTTTAGCATTTATCCGAAAATACTTCCTAATCACGCATCAATATTTCATTGCAGCTATAATTACCAGCACGGGAGAGCGAGAGACGCACGCTGGGCTCCAATTAAGTCTCTTGGAAGAAACGCAGAACTCTTTGTCTGGCTGTTCAGGAATTTGGCGGAAGACAGAAAGGCCAACGAGTCCCGCAGAGAAATGTCATGTGTCTCCCGCGGCTGTTATACCCGGAGGGGAGGGAAAATAGACTCCCTCTAAATTCATTAAGACTGGAGGTTGGGAGATTCTGGATCACACAGGGAGGCCTCGATTCAAACTCGCTGATCGAATCTGCAGGTTATCTGTAACGAGCCTCATCAATTGTAATTCCGATCAATTTGTGGAAGAATCTATTGAAATTATGATCTAACAGGACGGTAAATTTAAATCAATTGTACAATGTGGAGGAATGGCAATAGATCGATGGCCCATAGCGTTGGACTGTACCAAACAGTGTAAGGCTGCAGTTCAGCAGATTTTCAATAGATTTCATGGTGAAATCTATTGAAAAATCTATGTGCAGTGTAAGTGTATGGCCACCTTTACCTGTGCAGTGTAAGATCCTACCTATACAATCTGTTCAACCACTTCAGCCTTCAGTCGTTTTTCACCTTATGCATCTGAGCAATTTTCACCTCCCATTCATTTGCCAATAACTTTATCACTACTTATCACAATGAATTGATCTATAGCTTGTTTTTTTCCGCCACTAATTAGGATTTTTTTGGGTGGTACATTTTGCTAAGAATTATTTTTTTCTAAATGCATTTTAACAAGAATATTAAGAAAAAATTTGAAAAAAAATCTCAGTTTTCAGCCATTATAGCTTTAAAATAATACATGTTACGATAATTCAAACTCACATATTTTATTTGCCCATTTGTCCCGGGTATTACACCATTTAATCTCCCTGGAGGTATCATTACTTCCAGACTATATTGTTTAAAAGCGGTGCAATTTTTTCACAAGCTTTTAGACCCTAAAGGTGGGTACACACGTCAGATAAAAGTCTTTGGAAAATGAAAGATCACAGACCAATTTTACCCCCATCCATGTAGTATGAGAGCTTACTCTACACAGTCTATTCTATGGAGCTGAACTCCCTATCAGATGAAAATCTTTGCAGGATGCTGCACACACAGATGCCCGTACACACTCAACAGATCAGTATCTGCAAAAGATCTGCTCCTGCAAAAGATCTGTTCCTGCAAAATGCATTCAAAGTCTATATCTGCAGATCTCATACACACCTTGTTTAACGGACCATCATCTGCAGATCAGACAATTATCTGCAGATCTGTAGATCCAACCTGGTGGATCTGATCTGCAGATAATTGTCCGTTAAACAAGGTGTGTATGAGGATCTGCAAATATCATAGACTATGAATGCATATTGCAGGAACGGATCTTTTGCAGGAACGGATCTTTTGCAGATACTGATCTGTTGTATGTGTACAGCATCTTGCAAAGATTTTTATCTGATGGGGAGTTCAGCTCCATAGAATAGACCAGAGCCGGGACAAGGTCCTCCAGCACCCAAGGCTGAGACACCAAAGTGCGCCCCTCCATCCCTGCCACCCGAGCCATCACACACTGATTGCTATTTGACTAAGAGGCGCCACAGGGCCCACAACCTCCCCAACACCTTAATATCTAGTTATCTGGCTTGCAGTCACTGCCATGTATCCCCTTCTCCTATTTCTTTCTGCTTCAAACACAACTAGGAATGACAGCTGAATGAATTCTGCGCCCCTCCTACACTGCGCCCTGAGGCTGGAGCCTCTCCAGCCTATGCCTCGGCCCGGCCCTGGTAGACTGTGTAGGTATGGCTCTCATACTACATGGAAGGGGGTAAAATTGGTCTGTGATCTTTCATTTTCCAAAGACTTTTATCTGACGTGTGTACCCACCTTAAGGCCCATATGCAATTAATTATTTCACCTGAGTTATCTCCTAGGAGATCATTTTTATATTCGCTTTAAACTAAATTTTCAGCATTTCACAAATGAAAATGTACCCAAAAGTTTGTGAAAAAGTACTATCAAATTTATTTTGAGTATTTTCTTGCTTGTTGGTGGCTTAAACGGCATTTTATGATAAGTTGTGAAAATATCAGTGATCACCCAGGAGAAAATTTAGGAGAAAAAGTGAATTGCATATGGGCCTAAAAATCATACTGCTAGATAGATCCGAAGCAGCCCTGCACATTACACACCTTCCATGGATCCAGCTCGGGATTCCTACTCTGAGCTACAGCTTTCCGTCCCGAGCCTGACTCCGGGGTTACTGCCAAGGACGTTAAATTATGTCCCTATGGTGCCAATATTTTATTTGGAAATAAAGGTGCATTTTTCCAGTTTTGCACCCATCACGATTTACAAGCGAATACTTTAAAAAAATAATAGTAATATTCCCTCTTCACATGCATATTAAAAAAAAAAAAAGTTTAGACCCTTAGGTAACTATTTATGTTTTGTTTTTTTTATTGTCATTTTTTAATAATTAAAAAATGTATTTGGGTATTTTTTGGAGTGTGGGGGAAAAACTGTTAATTTTAAATGTAATAAATTGTATTTATTTTTTTTTTAAATGTATGTAGATGTAGTTTTACAATTTGCCCACAAGATGGCCACAGTCAAAAACATTTGTTTTAGTCCTGTAAGCGAGCTCTCTTGCTTACTGAAAGTGAAGGAAGGACGGGAAACTTTTTTTTTTCCTTTAGAAAGAGCCCGTCGTTCTTTCTAACGGGGACTATGATCAGTGAATGGGTACCGTGTTCCCATTCATTGATCTCTGGGCTAATGAGTGGCGGCACGGGCACTCCAGGGAGCGCGCAGCAGCCGCCTTTTGGACGTAATAGCAATGTCCAAAAAGCCAAAGTAGTTAAAGGATACTCGAGGTGACATGATGAGATAGACATGTGTATGTACAGTGCCTAGTACAAAAATAACTAGGCTGTGTTCTTTGTTCTTTCTCTGTCTGAAAGAGTTAAATATCAGGTATGTAAGTAGCTGACTCAGGCCTGACTCAGACAGGAAGTGACTACAGTGTGACCCTCACTAATAAGACATTTCAACTATAAAACACTTAGCAGAAAATGGCTTCTGAGAGCAGGGAAGAGATAAAGTTCAATAGTTCATAGATTTTAGCTCGGGCATACTTCAATGAATGTGTCATTGAGCAAAAACAATAAAACACTTAAAACTTAAAAAGTAGATTTAATCATAATATAAAACTGGAATATCTTGAAAAGTCATTTTTAGGTGAAGGAAATAGATACAATTGTTTATTTAATTAGTTTATTTTCGCCTCGGGTGTCCTTTTAATTATATTGATTCTATTGAGCTCCATGTAGTGGCCATTTGGGCCCTTTCACACAGATTGCAAAACAGCATGTTTAGGGCACTATTCAGCCGAATAAGAGCATTTGTAACGAGGGATGGTGGGAAAATTTACCTGGAATTACAATTTCAGAGTTTCCTCTTGGAAATGGGCTTCCCGTGGCAGAAATCAGAATGCGGAAATCTACACTTTTACCTGAAGGATCAAGTCCCGATCCCTGCCGGGCAACAGTACATGTAAGTGTGAGAGTATGCGGAAAAGCCGCCGCGTGTGCTACTGAGGAGGCGGCTGATTCCGCGTCCAATGCAGTGGTTTGCATGCGGAAGCGTGTGTCTGGTAGCAGGGCAGAACGCGGAAAAGCCGCCGCATGCAACAACAGTAAGGCGGCTGGTTCCGCGTCCAGCGCGGCGGTTTGCACGCGGCAGTGTGTGGCTGAGTCTGTTAGTGTACACAGGCTTAGGAATACGCGCACGCCTGCTGAGAGGCAGAATTCTTATACTGGGCAGAGAGAGTCAGCTGATCACGCCGATCAGCTGACTTTAGAGCAGGATACTATTGGTTGATCAATTAGGGGTGGTGCCGGAGAGCGCTACTCCATATATAGTTACTGCTGGCCAGTTGCAAGTTGTCTGCCGTTGCGAACACTACGTGGAAGCACTCAGACCTTAGTCAGATCCAACAGTGTGTTTGAACCAGGTGGACCTGGGAATTCACACTGAGCCAGATTACTTGAACTGTTATTATGTTTATGCTTCAGCTAGTTCCAGGGTGTAGAGACCAAGGACCTCACACCCAGACTGGGGAACTGTTTTATCATTTGTGTTATACTCCAGACTAGTTCCAGGGTGCTGAGACCACAGACCTCGCACTCAAGACTAGGGAACTTGTGCGATCATCCTGTTATACATCAGACTAGTTCCAGGGTGGAAAGACCACGGACCTCACACCCAGACTAGGCATTGTTTGATATCTGTTATGACTTATTGCTTTCTTGACTACTCTACTGTCCTCTGATTCGGTACCTCGCATATCTGATATTCCGTTGCCAGATCCTGCTTGCCTTGGATACCGAATCAGCCTTCTGTCTTTGTACTTTATCTGTCCGTGTGTTACCGACCAGGCGTGTCCGACCTCGAGCGCTATCTCTCCCTTTAAGAGATAGTCTCCAGATCAGAAAGTGACATCCATCTTCAGGTGTCACTCACTTTCTGGTCCTTCCTATCTCCAGCCTGACTCCACCCCTTGGAGAGTCTCAGGCTGCTGGAAGGTTCCTGTGCTCTCAAAGCAGTGTTCCTTTACTGCCTAATATCACCTGCCCAGCAGGTGCATTACTCAAAGTACTACTGTTACACCAAACACTTACATACGCATAGGTGTCCAGAGGTTAGTAATATATCTGTATTATCGGTGATTCTGCAGATCATCAATAATCCGGTATATATCTGCATTCTTGGTGATACTGCAGATCACCAATAATCAGATTCTCTCTGCGTGCTGACACCAATCGTTACAGTAAGCCTTGTAGGAAACACGCGGTGAAAATAAACTGATGAGATAAACAATTGTCTATCCTCCTACTCCTAAAAAAAATTACTTTTTTTTAGATGTCCCACAGTTTTATTTTATTTTCAAATCTACTTTTTAAGTTTCTACGGTTTCATTGTCTTTGCTCAATTACACCTTCATTGAAGTATGCCAGAGCGAAAATCTATGAACCATTTACCCTTTTTATCGCTTTCCTGCTCTCAGAAGCCCCTTTCTGCCAGGAAATTGCTTTATGACTGTAATTCCTTAACACTATGGTCCGAACCGGTCCCAACCTTTCAGTTGCATACCTGATTTTTAACTCTTTCAGGCAGAGAAAGAAAAACTAACACAGCCTAGCTATCGGAGTGCTTAGCACTGTACATGCACATGTCTATCTCATCATGTCACTTGTCCCCTTTGTGCACCCTTTAACTGTAGGTGACTTTTGGGCAGCATGTTTTCTTTGGCCTTGTTTTTTTGTTTTTTGTTTTTAACAAAGCAAAACATTTAATGTAACAAGTATGCGTTCACCTTCCTCTTTGCCTAATTTCACAGAAGAATTTCTGCAAGCTGTGATTTTTGTAAATGAAAATCGCAGCATGCAGTTTCTATACTTAGTTAGTGAGGGTAGCTGACATCATCCATGCAGAACTGTAGGTGTGACTCTCTCTCTTCCCCAGTCATTGCAGCGTCATGAAGCGTAACCCGCTGCAGAACAGACTGCTGAGGTCCGAGTGCCCGATGCTTGGGCAGCAGAGAAAGCAGGGATGGGGGAAGCCCAGGCTAAGCTGATGTGGGTTTGTAGTGATGAGCATATAAAACATGCAGTAATGTTCAATTTAAAAAATCATGAACTTACAAAAGCACTCCTGACCAGAGCCATATCATCCACAAGGAAAATCTAGGCAGTTACCTAGGGCCTGAAGATAGTCTAGGGGCCTGGTGGATGCTATTCCCCACCAAATCTTACTTAAAAAAGTCAAGTGATCATCAGCGGTGGGCAAAAACGGCTTTCTTGCCCAGGACCCCATTTTATCTTAATCCTTTGCGCCTGACTGTATTGTAAACTGACTGCAGATCGCCATCCCCTGGACACTGCACACGCTCATTCATTGACGAACGTTGCGCAGCTATCGAGAATGTTACATCGCAAATGAACCCATGCAGTACATTGAGAAGAAACGCATGCGGTACCTGGAAATACATGCATGAATTGATGCACCTGAACCAGAGGCGTAGCTAAAAACCATGAGGCCCAGTAGCAAAAATGTTGTTTGTGCCCCCCCCCCCCCCCCCACACACACACACACACACACACACACACACACACACACACACACACACACACACACACACACACACACACACACACACACACACACACACACACACACACACACACACACACACACACACACACACACACACACACACACACACACACAAAAATAAGGCACCTTATACCCTCCAAAACACGCTAGTTTTAGGTAGCCAGAGGTGCCTCCCAAGAATTAGGCAACCTCCCAGTATTGGTAACCAAAGGTACCCCCCTCCCCGCCCCAGCATAGATAGCCATAAGGGCTCCCCACTAAAGGTTGCCAGAAATACTCCCAGTATTAGGTAGCTCCCCAGTATGGATAGTCAGTGGAGCCCCCTGATATAGGTAGCCAGAGGGACCCCCAGTATTAGTTATCCCCCTTCAATGGGTAGTCAGAGGGTCATCCAATAATAGCCCCCCAGTATAGGCAGCCCTCAGTACAGATAACTGTTATTTGCTCTGATTACATTATTCTGTACCTCAGGGTGCCCACTGAGCGGAGGCGTAACAATAGACCCTGCAAGGGATGCAGCCACAGGGGGCCCAGAAGCCACAGGTGCCCCGTGGAAGGAGAAGTTTCTATTTCCTGTCCTGAGAGACTGACAACTAAAGGTGCAGAGAGAAAAAGCTTTCTGCTCTTTGCACAATTGTTCTAATGACTACATCTGCTCAGCCACTGATAAGGAATCCTACATAGTTTTGTAGACAAAGATTTGTAGACAGTCGCTATTCTGTGCGCAGCAGGCTCTTGTGTACAGCGCAACCTCTCTACCCCTCCCGAAGCGCTCTGTACTATAGTGATGCTGGAGAAGTCTGCAGAGCCAGTTCTGCTCCATCAGAGATTGACAAAGTGAGCGTAATAAGCTGAGTGTTATAACGGACAGATAGCTGTTGACCCTGACACTGATGGTTAGTGTAGGCTCTCCCAGGGCGCGGAGTCTAAGCAACAACTTTGGTCTTCACCAGAGCGCCGCCCTAGTGGGCAGCAGACTACTTTGCTGCAAGTGGTCACCAGGTCGCGGCCCCCAGGATCGCCCCACCGGAGGCAGAGAGAACAACCAAATCCAGCAGTAGGAGTAGTCAAAGCGTAGTCTCTAGAACAAGCCAGTGGTCAATAGGTAGGCAGCAAACAAGCAAAACGGGTATCAGGCCAAAGGTCAGAATAGGCAGCAGACAGGCAGAATGGATAACAAGTTGAGGGTCAGGACAGGTAGCAGGCAAGCAAAGGTCAAATAACAAGCAAGGTCTGCAACAGGTAATCAGAAGAACAGATAACAGGCTCTAGCGGAACCAGCACCAAGCTGTATAGAAGTGACAGCACTGCTCACCAGTCAACAGCCTGTTTAAATACAAAATTAGTGCCTAATTTTTGCGCATGTGCATTCACACGTACACGCAGACGTAATGCATGCGTAATCGCGTAACTGCGCGTACGCTGTGACCTTTAACACGCGCACCCCGGGTACTTCCTGTATATTGCAGGGAATGCGCTCACGCACACGAGAAGACCTCTGCTGAGATGCGGCGTGCAGTGAACAGGTATCGTAGCATTGAGGGGGGAAGCACACTCGTCTGTCAGTTTTCTATATGCGTTTTCTGCACACCATGTGTGTCTGTATGTGTGAAAACATGCATGTTTTATCACAGAAGCTAATGTAATTGATAGAGGAAATGCGTGCAGTGCTTCACTGCTGTCTGTTTTTATCTGCTTGGGGAAAACACATTCAAGTGTTCACTAGCCAATTGAATAACATTGGCTCTCAGTTTACCTGTGCAGAAAACAAGGGGAGTGGGAGGGGGACCCCCATCCAAAGTTTTGCAGGGGGCCCATTGATTTCTAGTTACGCCCCGGGCCCTGCCACTGAGGACCATATTATCACAGCCAGCCATTGCCATTGGGAACCCCTTGGCTACGGGTCTCATAGCAGCCGCTATGCCTACTGTGGTGATCCCTGATGTGAAAACTACAGACTGTGATGAAAACTCAATCTTAGCTACAAAAAAGTAACATGCCTATAGTAAACAAGGATTGCATGCATCCATATGCCTTGTACACACATTTTCTGTTAAGGCGTCAGGGCAGAGCCATCACAGCCAAGAATCTAGCGTGTGTACAGGTGTCAATCAAGGTCTGCCGAGGTCGCTTAAAGTGTACCTGAAGGAAAAAAAAAGTTCCACCAAATTGGTACTTACCTCGGCAGAAATAAGGTTTGGCTTATTCCGCTGGGCACAAGTAACTCTGTGCTATTGAGAAAGCACAAGGTGTCCATTCACAAATGGAAGTTCACCTGCAAACTTCCAAAGGATCTTATCATCCAGCAGTAGTCTTGAAGCCTTTGGAGGATCTGGAGGCTCCCCTCTATGCTGAGGGAGGGTAAGTACCTAACTTTTTCTCTGAGGATCTCTCAGGTTTACGTTAAAGTGAACCTCTGGACTAAAAATCGACTCAGCAGCACTGAAAAAGCTTGGTGTTTCTTTAACAGTTTCACAGCAGCATCAGAACTTCGTTTCTCTTATACAAGCCTCATTTTTAGCTGCACAGAAGAAAACTGCCCGGGCTTTTTTTCCCCTGATGCTGTGCAAAGCATGATGGGATTTCTGTTTTGGTGCAATTTTTTTTTTTTTTTTTTTTATACATTTTGAATTTGACATTTGAAGCCTAGCATGTGCAGCTGGGAGGGGTAATCAGGACACAGGACAGTTGGAACTATGTCTCCTGCTCCTTGTCACCTCCTTTCAACCAAAAAGATGGCTGCCCCATGACAAAGATGGCAGCCCCCATGAATCACAAATATTTGCCTGTTCTTTTAAAACAGGTTGGGTACGAGATTATATTACCTATCTATTCTAATTAACATAACTAATGTAACTTGATGAAAGTATGTTTGTTTAGGCTGAAGTTCCCCTTTAATGATCAGGCTTGCCTGACTTAAAGTGGCAATCTGCGGCCAAGTCCATTGTTCCCCTCCTTCCCCCTCCCACCGAAAGCCATTCTGTCATGCACTGAGCATTGTCTCTCCTCCCCTCCACATGTCAAAAGACAAGAAAGCAAAGCGCCTGTAAAGCGCTTAGCTCTTGAACTGTAGACTGAGGAGTCAAGTCCGATCATGGTGAGTGTGTACGTGTCTTTAAATTCACAAGACAAGTATCTAAAGAAGTGGTTTGTATAGAACAGAGCTGAGAATTCCTCCCTCCTGTTTTGTCTCTCTTTTGACTTGTTGTCTTTTCTCCTTAGCTTACATGACACTATTGTTATAAATAAATTGTATTAAAACCTTTGTAAAAATAGCAACAAAGCTAAAAGAAAAACAAACTAGAACAGAGGAGAAAAATGTTGGAGCGGAAACTCCGGAAGATCTGGATGGAGGCACCTTTATAGAACCCCTTTAGAAGGACATGCAAATAAATCCACTGTTACATCTTGAACCAAAACTATTAAATAAAAGCACAGATATGGGCCTCAATTCACTAAGATCATGCTGGAGTTAATAATGTAAGAGAAAACTTACCACCAGACAGTGAAAGAGATATCTTATTTCATCATTCCTAAAGTTACCTCCTCTGTAGTTATTTTCACACACTTTGGCCTCAATTCACTAAGATCATGCTAGAGATAATAAAGCAAGAGAAAACTTACCTCCACACGTGAGAGAGTTATCTTACCTCTTCATTCCTTACGTTACCTCCTCTGTAGTTAATTTACCTCCTCTGTAGTTATTTTCACACGCAGTTAATTAACAGCCTGTCTTTAAAGAGACTCTGAAGCGAGAATAAATCTCGCTTCAGAGCTCATAAATAGCAGGGGCACGTGTGCCCCTGCTAAACCGCCGCTATAGCGCGGCTTAACGGGGTCCCTTCACCCCCAAAACGACCACTGCGACACTTGGTTGCAGATTTGGTCGTGATTTATTGCTTCCTGGAGGCAGGGCTAACGGCTGCAGCCCTGCCTCCAGTCGCGTCTGTCAGCGGCGCATCGCCGCCTCTCCCCCGCCCCTCTCAGTGAAGGAAGACTGAGAGGAGCGGGGGAGAGGCGGAGATACGCGCTGACAGACGCGCGTGGGGCAGGGCTGCGGCGGCTAGCCCTGCCCCAACCAGGAAGCACTCCCCGGGTGTATCGAGGGGGATTTGGGGATGAACGCTGCTATAGCAGCGTTTTAGCAGGGGCACACGTGCCCCTGCTATTTATGAGGTCTGAAGCGAGATTTATTCTCGCTTCAGACTCTCTTTAACTCTGGAGTTATTTTAAGGATTGGAGAGTTAATTTAAAGACAGAAGAGTTAACTTTAGGCTTGCCTGAGGTAAAATGTTTCCTGAATACTACATGCCTTCTCACCATGGTAACAACTCTAGAAGAGTTATTAAAGACAGGAGATAAGCTTAGTGAATTGAGGCCAATGGCCTCAATTCACTAAGATCATGCTCGAGATAATAAGGCAAGAGAAAACTTACCTCCACACGTGAGAGAGTTATCTTACCTCTTCATTCCTTAAGTTACCTCCTCTGTAGTTAATTTACCTCCTCTGTAGTTATTTTCACATGCAGCTAATTAACAGCATGTCTTTAACTCTGGAGTTATTTTAGGATTGGAGAGTTAATTTCAAGACAGAAGAGTTAACTTTAGGCTTGCCTGAGGTAAAATGTTTCCTGAATACTACATGCCTTATCACCATGGTAACAACTCTAGAAGAGTTATTAAAGACAGGAGATAAGTTTAGTGAATTGAGGCCAGTGAATTAACAGCCTATCTTTAACTTTAGAATTCTGGAGTTATTTTAAGGATTGAAGAGTTAACTTAAAGACAGAAGAGTTAACTTTAGGTTTGCCTGAGTTAAAATGTTTTCTGAGTACAACATGCCTGATCACCATGGTAATCACTCTAGAAACGTTATTAAAGACAGGAGATAAGCTTAGTGAATTGAGGCCAATGTGTCTTACCCTGAACACATTTTTTTTACTGTCTTATACAACCAATAGAAAAAATATTCTGCAGTTAAAATAGACTGTTGCGTAGTCCAGTCATAAGCCATGGTTACCTTCCACATAACCAATACCGTACTTGCCCTTCCCCTCAGATGACTTATGCTGTCTAGGTGCAGAGAAGACAGCATGAGTCACTAATAGGGAGTAGCTAAGGACTTGATCACATGGCAATCAGTGACAGGCTTAAAGGGAGATTCTGCTTTTGTTGAGAACCAGGAGCGTTTGTAGGGTCCTAAGAGATCCAGGGCACTTTTGGGCACTCCAGCCAAAAAATGGGTGTGGCCACGCACCAGAATGTGGGTGTGGACATGGGTAGAGCCAAATTTACATGAACTTTAAAAGTGGTCTAAGTAGGCCTACCCAGAAAAATGTTAGATGAAGACCCCCTCTCCATAAATACAAAAAAAAAAAAAAACACACTGGAGAAGATGTTCTGGACTCTCCCTGGGGGACATCTGGGGCACCCCAGACTAGATCCGTGGCATGTGCCACTGATCTTTGGGGCAAGCAACGCCCCTGACGAGAACTTAGCGATTTATTTTGGCTTTATAAATGGCAGAGATTAATGGCTTGATTACTGTACTTTGGATAAGTATTCCTCAGGGCTAGTTCTAACAAAAACACTCGGTGGATCAATGATCAATGGAACAGTCCAGGAGTTGAAAATCAGTAACATGACCAGGCTTGTGCACAGTGGGGAGCGCGGACATGAATGTCATGGGGTACACGGGAAGCGGACGTGGTCTGGAGGGGGACATGGGAAGCATCTGGAGGACAAGAAAAATGTTTCACTGCAACTGTAAGCCCCCACATCTTCCGGTACTGCACAGCACGCCTTGCGGTATTCTGACAGATTCTGCCGCAATTATGTTTTAAGTTACAACTCAATGTAATGCCCTGAATTGCCTCGGCTGAGTTCCATTTAGTGCCTATTCAAAGCTTTATCCTGCACAGAAATGTGTGCAGTGATTCCCAGGTGTTTTGCGTTTGCGGGGCTTTGAAGTGCTGTACAGTAAACGGTAAAGCGCTTCCGATTGGCTATTTGTACCGTCCCTGGTCCGTCCCTAGCCCTCTAGCGCATAGGTGCATGGACCAATCAGAGAAGCACCCGTGTCCTCTTATGCTAGGGGGCGGGGCTACAGGCTGAAGCTGAAAGACCTCTATTAAAAAGTAATGTTGGATTCATGTGGCTCTGTAAAATCTTTAGCAAGGCCGGAGTTAACATAAGGCACTGTAGGCACTTGCCTACAGACGCCTGATGATGGGAAAGCGGCTCATTCCCCTCCCAAAGTGCCTCTCTCCCCCCCCCCCCCCCTTACCTATGCGGAGTCCCAAGCGGAGTGTAAATGAGGGGTTACTCACCCAGCTCTTGGCATTCCACTGACAAAATATTTCTTCAGTCGGGGGAACCTTTAGCTACTTAATACAGAAGACACCTATGGCTACCTAATACTAAGGGGCACCTGTGGCTACCTAAAAAAACGGGCAAGGGAAGTAAGGGAGGAGTGATACCTGGGCCAGCCAGCACACTTGTTCAAACCCACATAGAATTAGGAACATATCCCAAGCCGAGACCAAATGGATCTTTAAATTGAATTGTATGGAACCTGTGGGTTTGAACATAGAACTGGATCTAAATTGTTTTATTTCTGATGACTAGTTTTAGGTGGGATTTTTGAGTGTGTAGGACTGGTTTTGATATGAAGAAGGGGTTTATTTGATGGTGGTGGAATGGTGTTGGGGTCCTCCTTTTGGTCACTGCCAGGTTGATGGCCCCCTTTTTTTGGTTGTGGGGGTTGGTGGTGATCCGAGGACGACTTCAGTATCATTAGCCCACTTATAATTTATGATTTTATTGTTAATTGTTGCCAATTTTATTAGTGTATTTTTAGAAATACTCATTATGTACATTATGTATTAGTCTCATGGGTACAGATGAAGATTTTTATTATTATTTTTTATTGTTCAGGATTTGTGTAAATATTGTTGGTAGAATTGATGAGATGTTATGATATGTGGGGTCCGCAACCCGTTCACCAAGATTAGATGTGACTATTCTTTGCGATTTGGAAACAGGAGGAGTAAATACGCACCTTCCTTGCGTTCCTCTCCTGTTTATTTCCGCGTTCCATGGTGATTAATTTCGCAATGGATGCGAGTATCTATATTCACCTATCCATGCGTTCCAAGCGGTGGTTGTGTGGACAGGATGCGGCGGAAGTGATGTAATGGACTTGCGCAGTTTGCCCAGTTTTTCCGTGCGATCTAAGCGGCGGAAGCTGGGTGGATGACGCGGCGGAAATGACGTTACGTGTCTCCGTAATCAGTGGAGACACGTTGGATACGCCGCCACTTGTGTATTTAAATGCCGGCTCTTACACCAATCGGCTCTCCGAGCTCCTGATGACACGTTGGCGAAACCTGGTCGAGCGGAGGATTGGTGAAGGGGAGAGCGGCACCCCACGTATCGATTGGTTGAATACACTGCTCTTTACTACTGTGGGTCCCTTTCAAAAGGGCCCAGGAGTGAGTATCCTGTATATACCATTTTAGTGAATAAAAGTTGTTATCCTTTTTAAACGGAGTACACTTAGATCTTTATTTGTCTGTTATGCACATGCTGGGAATGTCTAAATGCTGAGGAAGGAGGCTGGACAGAAAGCATAGAAGATAAAGACAAGAGATGGTGATCGTGGTGATACATATTCACATACGCTTTAGACCTTATAATCTGGGTCTCACTAAGAGCTGGTAAGCCTGCACTTTGAAGGGTGTTGGTGGAGGAAAGAAGTACCGTATAGCGCTAAAGTTTTATTCGTGTGAAACTGCTCAGCCTGTCAGCTGTTCTCCATTCCTCCTCAGTCAGGACAGCAGCGCCACCTACTCCCTTCTGCTGTGCAGGTCAAATGAAACACTGCTGTTCTTCTGCCTCCCCTCATCTCACTCACAATCAGACTCCTCACACAGCACAACAAGCTGCCTTTCCCCAATGATGACCTCTTCACCTAGCTCTCCTCTCGCTTCTCCTCATACTCTGACTGCATGCTGTAAGTGTAAAACGCAGTACAAACATGCTGCCCCTGTAATCTCTGCTGCCTGATGCAGGTGTTTCACCTTGCTTCATGAGAGAACCGGCCCTGCTTGTGAGGATGCGTTTACAGTAGTATAAGGTAAACTGTCAATGGAGGGGGTAAAATTGATCAGTGATTGGCCAAACAAAATTGAAGGTGTGTACCAGGCTTAACACAGCTTCTGGTTATCCATGGATCAATTGCCAGCAGCTCTGGTTTGCTAAACTCGACTTTTACCTTCAGCGTCCGTACACACATCCAATTTTAATTGTCCAAAGATTGGCCAATTTTACCTCCTCCATGTAGTATGAGAGCAAACACATTTTGACTACAGATTGTATTTGAAAGCTCTCATGCTACATGGATGCCAATCATTGGACAATCAAAATTGGATGTGTGTATGCACTCCTAATGGTACGTACACACTTGCGACTATGGTCGTTTGAAACAGCAGCTTAACTATCGTTCTGCCGACAATTGGTTAAAGAACTTTACCAAACGATCATTAAGTACAACGACGAATGAACAATATTGGCCCGATGAGAAAATGCAACAGTATGGATCGTATCAAGCGACAATCGTTACAAAACTTTAGTGTGTATAGACATCGGCCGAGATCGTTACAAGGGCCAATGCGCCTGCGTTGCATTGTGCCCAGCTTCCATACTTCCTGTGTAGCACGACCCGTAAAGATTGTTACATTACAAATTTCAAATAAACTTTGTTTTCAAGTTAACTATAATATATTTTTATCTATTGTAACTCCATTTTAGTGGGTTTTTTTTAATTTTATATAAATATGAAGGTAGCATTTCCCTCTGATCGTTCTTTTCTGCGAGAACAATCGTTAAAATGTGTATGATGATCGCTGCATCCCATCGTTGCATTCCAATCGTTCCAAGATTGTTCGTCTGGTAACTATCGTTCCTTGCAAACGATCGTTATTGCAAGTATGTACGTAGCATAAGCCCCTGGTTCACGCTTTCCATTATGATTGGCCAAGCACTGACCAATGTTACCACCTCTATGTAGCATGAGAGTTTACCTGCACAATCTGCTTCTAGTATTCAGATCTGTTGGCCCTCATTCTACATGGAGGTGGTGAAATTGGTTAGTGATTGGCCAGTCATAATTGAACATGTGGCTTGAGGGTGGGGCTAATCCACTGAGTACGCGAAAATAAAAATCTACTTTTCTGACAGAAAATACATTAAGGATTTTATTCTGCATCTATTGCATGAATAGCTAAAGGGACAGCTGAGTGTGAAAAAATCCCATTACTGTCAGAGCTGACAAGTGTCCCTCTTTCAGGAGCAAATCTCCCCATCCCGATTTCCTCTTGCCCTGTCCTTGATCTCCTCTGCTCCGTCCCTAAATTCCTCTGCCCTGTCCATGATTTCTCCTACCCTGTCCATGATTTCCTCTGCCGTAGCCCTGATTTCCTCTGCTCGGTCCTGATCTCCTCTGCCCAGTCCCTGATCTCTTCTTTCCCCGTCCCTGATCTCCTCTTTCCCCGTCCCTGATCTCCTCTTTCCCCGTCCCTGATCTCCTCTTTCCCCGTCCCTGATCTCCTCTTTCCCCGTCCCTGATCTCCTATTGCCCCGTCCCCGATCTCCTCTTGCCCCGTCCCTGATCTCCTCTTGCCCCGTCCCCGATATCCTCTTGCCCTGTCCCCGATCTCCTCTTGCCCTGTCCCCGATCTCCTCTTGCCCTGTCCCCGATCTCCTCTTGCCCTGTCCATGATCTCCTCTTGCCCTGTCCCCGATCTCCTCTTGCCCTGTCCATGATCTCCTCTTGCCCTGTCCATGATCTCCTCTTGCCCTGTCCATGATCTCCTCTTGCCCCGTCCATGATCTCCTCTTGCCCCGTCCCTGATCTCCTCTTGCCCCGTCCCTGATCTCCTCTTTCCCCGTCCCTGATCTCCTCTTTCCCCGTCCCTGATCTCCTCTTTCCCCGTCCCCGATCTCCTCTTTCCCCGTCCCCGATCTCCTCTTTCCCCGTCCCCGATCTCCTCTTTCCCCGTCCCCGATCTCCTCTTTCCCCGTCCCCGATCTCCTCTTTCCCCGTCCCCGATCTCCTCTTGCCCCGTCCCCGATCTCCTCTTGCCCCGTCCCCGATCTCCTCTTGCCCCGTCCCCGATCTCCTCTTGCCCCGTCCCCGATCTCCTCTTGCCCCGTCCCCGATCTCCTCTTGCCCCGTCCCCGATCTCCTCTTGCCCCGTCCCCGATCTCCTCTTGCCCCGTCCCCGATCTCCTCTTGCCCCGTCCATGATCTCCTCTTGCCCCGTCCATGATCTCCTCTTGCCCCGTCCATGATCTCCTCTTGCCCCGTCCATGATCTCCTCTTGCCCCGTCCATGATCTCCTCTTGCCCCGTCCATGATCTCCTCTTGCCCCGTCCCTGATCTCCTCTTGCCCCGTCCATGATCTCCTCTTGCCCCGTCCATGATCTCCTCTTGCCCCGTCCATGATCTCCTATTGCCCCGTCCATGATCTCCTATTGCCCCGTCCATGATCTCCTCTTGCCCCGTCCCCGATCTCCTCTTGCCCCGTCCCCGATCTCCTCTTGCCCTGTCCCCGATCTCCTCTTGCCCTGTCCCCGATCTCCTCTTGCCCTGGCCCTAAGGAAGTGATGGAAGACAGGACAAATGTGATTTAAAAATAAATGAAAATGTGCTTTTCTCCTAATTTCTTCAGGGTGTACCTACAGGTGTGGTGGGGTGTGACCAGAACTGTGTCAGGGGCACACCCTTTACCTAAGTAAGTAAAGGTGGACCTGAACTCTCGCACAGGACAGAAGGAAAGTATAGAGAAATGCAGCCTGTATGCATTTACACATATTTATGAGAGTTCAGCCTGTCTACTTCCCCCTCATTTGTGACTAATCACAACTGCAATTTGATCTCCTAGCTGCATCAGCTGGCTGCCTCGGCAGACCAGCTAATTTGTAAATACAGGATGTTAACCCTGTGTCTGCTCCTATGAAAGTAGGAACAGACACACTGCAGATTTATTGCAGGATCTGAATCAGCTGTAACAAAGAAATTATTTTTCTTTAAAGGTTATTATGTTGCTGCTTATTTTTTAGAGCAGAGAGGAAGTTCTGAATTCAGGACTGCTTTGAGCCTGGTACACACTGTCAATTATGATTGGACAATCATTGACCAATTTTACCACCTCCATGTAGTGTATGAGGGTCAACAGATATTGAATACTATGAGCAGACTGTGTAGGTTAATTCCTCATACTACATGAAGGTAGTACAATCGGTCAGTGATTGGCCAATCATAATTGAAAGTGTGTACCAGGCTTTTGTGCTAAAAGTACTGCTCTCAGGAAGCTAGTAGGAATGATTATAATTCTACCTATATTTCACACAAAAAAGTGATGATTAATGATTTTGGAGCAATTTTATGTAATTTTTGTGAGCGATTTTAAAGTGATTTTCACGAAGGTTTTGCTTTTCTATTCTTGTCACAGAATCGCAATCGCTCCAAAAATGCTAGATGCAGCGCTTTTGCGGTTTTAATAAAAAACAAAAAACAATTCTGTCTGGCGAGAAACGGCTCGTAGGATTTCATCGTCCAATCATTTTACAAAACGCCAAAAAGCGATCGTGATAAGAAAACGCACTCTCGATGTGAGACAGTGCTTAGAACGCACCAATGGATAATCCTCTATGTACAATAAAGTGCCGCATTTGTGATGCCCCTGTGCACCTCCAGAGCTTGCTGGGACTTGTAGTTCTTCAGCAGCTGGAGGTGATGACACCCCCCCCCCCCCCCCCCATTCCCCCGGTACTCACGTGCCAAATTGCGAAGAAGATGAGTGCAGCACAAAGCACCAGAGACAGCATGTAGCAGAAGGCAGCGAACGTAAATGCCATTGTTCCCTCCAAAAGCAGCGGAAAATCCAATAGTAGCGGGGACTCCCCACCACCACCAGTGGCTCCAGACTCTCAGCGGAGACCCCTCCAGGCGGCTCCAGCAGGAGACCCCTCACAGGGATAAGCTGCAGCCTTGCAGAGAGCTCCTAAGTTGGCAGCACAGCGGTGCCCATCTCCAGGCTGTGCCCAGCATCTCCCTGACACTGGCAGGACACTTCTGGAGTGCTGGAATCCTGAAGGAAGAGAATGAAGTGACTCATTGCACAGCCTGGATATGAGGGGAGGAGAGGAGCTGGCAGGGAGGAGAGGAGGGGCTCTGTGTACCACTCTGCCATGTGCCACTGCCGCTGCTGCTGTCACATTGCCATGCGTAGACAATGTAACTTACCAGGGTGTTCAGTGTTATACCCCGCGGGGGGCTGTAGGTGTCACCCATTCACCTGGCATACTGCAAATTGGCAATCAAGGAAAAAAGCAGTCCTAGAAGCTCAACTGTTAGGGCTCGTTCCCACTATCGCGAATCCGCATGCGTCCAACGCATGCGGATTCGCACATGTAATGTGAGTGGATGGGGCTGTTTCCACTCCTGCGGTGGCGTTGTGCGTTTTTTGTTGCGGAGAAAAAACGCACAAAAGAGCCAACGATTTCGCCTGCGTCGGGAATCCGTGCGAATCGCCGCTAATGTATTTAATAGTAAAAACGCATGCGTTTGTTACATGCGTTTTACCCGCGATTTCGCGTGCGATTTCGCACCTTTTTCAATTTTATTTAGCCCTGGCAGTGTCATGGTTAATTTCGCATGGCACCCTGCCATGCGAAATCGCACGCAAAATCGCGGGTAAAAGCGCATGCGGAAACGCATCCGCATGCGTTTTTACAAGCGTCGGAATGCAGCCGAAATCGCGTCGCAACAGTGGGAACGAGCCCTTATAATCTGCAAAGCCAGCGAGTCAACCAGTCCACACCCGGATCCCTCTAGGTGCAAAAAGTCCACAGCAATAGAAGAAAAAGACAGGGTCTCCACCTGGATAAATGCAATTCTAGCACTATTTTATTGCACCATAGTCACAAAACAACTTGTTTTGTCACTATGGTGCAATCAAATAGTGCTAGAATTGCATTTATCCAGGTGGAGACCCCGTCTTTTTCTTCTAATACTGCAAATTGGCCACAGGCTATAGAAGTTTGTTAACCCAGCATCCTAAAAATTGTCACAGACTGGTCCTAATCTCTGCACTTAAAGAGAACCTGGCGTGAGAGACATCTGGAGGCTGACATATTTATCTCCTTTTAAACAATGCACATTGCCTGGCTGTTCTGCTGATCTTCTGCCTCTAATACGTTTAGCCATAGACCCTGAACAAGCAGCAGATCAGGTGTTTCTGACAAAAATGTGACAAGATCAGCCACATGCATGTTTCACGTGTGAAATTCAGACACTACTGACAGACACTACCAGAAAGATCAGCAGGACTGCCAGGCAACTGGTGTGGTTTAAAAGGAAATAAACATGGCAGCCTCCATATCCCCCTCACCTCATGGTCCTTTTAAAAACCTGTAGAAAACGTAAAGGGAACCCGAGGTGAGAGGGATATGGAGGCTTCCACATTTATTTCCTTTTAAGCAATACCAGTTGCCTGGCTATCCTGCTGATCCTCTGCCTCTAATACTTTTAGCCATAGACCCTGAACAAGCATGCAGCAGATCAGGTACTCTGACTCAGCTTTTACTGAATTAGCCATATGCTTGTTCCAGGGTTTTGACTCTGACACTTATTTTGCCAGAAGATCAACAGGGCTGCCAGGCAACTTGCATTGTTTATAAGGAAATACATATGGCAGCCTCAATATCACTCTCACCTCGGGTTCTCTTAAAGGGAAACTTCAGCCTAAACCAACACTGTCATTAAGTTACATTAGTTATGTTAATTAAAATAAATAGGTAATATATACTCTTACCCACCCTGTTTTAAAAGAACAGGCAAATGTTTGTGATTTCATGGGGATAGCCATCTTTGTCATGGGGGCAGCCATCTTTTTGGTCGAAAGGAGGTGACAGGGAGCATAAGACACAGTTCCAACTGTCCTGTGTCCTGATAACCCCTCCCAGCTGCACACACTATGCTTCAAATTAAAAAAACAAAAACTACTGATTGGGGTAAAGTTCAATTCTTGGTCATGGTTTCACTTTAAACTTACTGCATCCTCCATTACCCACAGCACCGGGTTAAGCGCAGTGCTTGAGGTAACACGCTGCTGCTCTTGACTCTGATTGGATACTTCCGGCGCACCTCAACGAACCACAATATGTGTCAAAATCTCCATAGACTTCGATTGCTTTTGCGGCTCCTAGCGGTAAAATAGGGTAACGCACCGCAGGATTTACGTGCAAGTGTAGAAGGGCCCTGAGGGGTATCACACTGGGATTCCAGGAAAGTCTTATTTGGCATTAAAACTATATACAATTGTTTATCTCAGATTTATGTTCACTTCAGGTTTGCCTTAACCTACTGGGGACTGGCTGCCTAACCCCCCTTAAGGACCAGGCGTTTTAGCATGGGAGGGGATGGTGCGAGTTTGGGGGGTCAGGCAGCCAGATCACCAGTGCTGCTTGCAGGGCATGTTGTCCCCCCCTGTAGTCAGCAGCCTTCACTCACCTTCCAGGCTCCAGCGATGAGCCGCAGTGGACCCCTCTGCTCCGGCCGGCATCTCTGCTCCTACTGCCGCTCAGTTCCGGGTCGCGGCTTGATGACGTCATCAAGCCGGGACTCGGCGCTGACGCCAGAGGGAGCTGAGATGCCGGCCAGAGCGCAGAGGGGCACCGATCGTCAAGGGAAAGGCAGGGAGGTGAGTGGATCCTCTTCTTACCCCCCCCCTCCCCACCGCCGTTACTGGCGATCACTACGATCTGCCGGCGATCATAGTGATCACATAATAAGCAGCCATACCTGATGGCTGCTGATCACTGAGTAGAGATGTCAACTGTCATGTCAGCTTAATCTCCCCTCTCGGGCGCGCACGATCGCGTCGGGAGCGGAAACGGCGGGCGGTGTAGATCCTACGTCGCATCAGGCTAGAACAGCCATAAGTGTGGCATAGGATCTACTATGGGCTGCCCCCAAAAGGTTGATTTTTAACGTTTTATATGTGATATAATACATCAAATAGTAATTCAGATGAAGTAACTCACTGCCCCGGACTAGGTGAGGATGAGGAGGTAACAGGCTGGTTGTTCACACACCCATCTACCAAAATGTGATTTAAAGGGAACCTGTTGCCTGCCAGTCCTGATGATCTCTTTGGCTGCGATAGTGTCTGAATCACACACCTGGAACAAGCATGCAGCTAATCCAGTCTGATTTCAGCCAGAAACATCTGATCTGCTGCATGCTTGTTCAGGATTTATCGCTGAGAGTATTGGAGGCAGAGGATCAGCAGGACAGCCAGGCAATCTGCATTTTTAAAAAGTAAAATAGGTCAGCCTCCATTTGTCTCTTACCTCCGGTTCCCTTTAAATGCCGGGAGACTTCTCTCACTCTTTCTGATGGGTCTTCTATGGACCCCGCGGGTCAGTAACAGCCCTGCAGCCAAGTGAACAAATATTCTGTCTTCAAGGGGTTAAACTATAACGGTGACCTTTAGCTGGTGACTGCTCCAGTCACAACCTGTTAATGTCACCACGCTCTGGGGGGCCGCCCAGCATCTCATGCTGTATGTCAAAGCAGGCAGAATTCCTAAACAGCCAGTGACTAATAACGCCTGGAAGGAGGCTCAGCTGCAGCAGATCCACGGCTGCTGCTTCCCAGATATGCTACATGTGAGAGATACACCAATGTCTCTGCTATAGTCTATAGGAGAAGCAACGTATATCGCAATGCTTACAGGCAGGGCCGGCAGAGGCCAGAGAGGCTCCAGCTTAGGGTGCAGTGTAGGAGGGGGGCACAACTCACTCAGCTATCACTCCCCTATTGTTTTTGAAGCAGAGAGAAATAAGAAAAAGGGGACATATGGCAGTGACTGCAAGCCAGATAACTAGAGATTAAGATGTTGGGGGCCCTGGGGAGCCTCTTAGTTTAACAGCAATTGGTGTGTGGCCCCTTATGCCTCCATATCAAAAGTGTAGCGCCTTATGCCTCCATATCAGAAGCGTAGCCCCTTATGCCTCCATATCGGAAGCGTAGCCCCTTATGCCTCCATATCAGAAGCGTAGCCCCTTATGCCTCCATATCGGAAGCGTAGCCCCTTATGCCTCCATATCGGAAGCGTAGCCCCTTATGCCTCCATATCGGAAGCGTAGCCCCTTATGCCTCCATATCGGAAGCGTAGCCCCTTATGCCTCCATATCGGAAGCGTAGCCCCTTATGCCTCCATATCGGAAGCGTAGCCCCTTATGCCTCCATATCGGAAGCGTAGCCCCTTATGCCTCCATATCGGAAGCGTAGCCCCTTATGCCTCCATATCGGAAGCGTAGCCCCTTATGCCTCTATATCGGAAGCGTAGCCCCTTATGCCTCAATATCAGAAGCGTAGCCCCTTATGCCTCCATATCAGAAGCGTAGCCCCTTATGCCTCCATATCAGAAGCGTAGCCCCTTATGCCTCCATATCAGAAGCGTAGCCCCTTATGCCTCCATATCAGAAGCGTAGCCCCTTATGCCTCCATATGGGAAGCAAAGCCCCTTATGCCTCCATATCAGAAGCGTAGCCCCTTATGCCTCCATATCAGAAGCGTAGCCCCTTATGCCTCCGTATCAGAAGCGTAGCCCCTTATGCCTCCGTATCAGAAGCGTAGCCCCTTATGCCTTTGTATCGGAAGCGTAGCCCCTTATGCCTTTGTATCGGAAGCGTAGCCCCATATGCCTTTGTATCGGAAGCATAGCCCCTTATGCCTCCATATCGGAAGCGTAGCCCCTTATGCCTCCATATCGGAAGCGTAGCCCCTTATGCCTCCATATCAGAAGCGTAGCCCCTTATGCCTCCATATCGGAAGCGTAGCCGCTTATGCCTCCATATCGGAAGCGTAGCCCCTTATGCCTCCATATCGGAAGCGTAGCCCCTTATGCCTCCATATCAGAAGCGTAGCCCCTTATGCCTCCATATCGGAAGCGTAGCCCCTTATGCCTCCATATCGGAAGCGTAGCCGCTTATGCCTCCATATCGGAAGCGCAGCCCCTTATGACTCCATATCAGAAGCGCAGCCCCTTATGCCTCCATATCAGAAGCGTAGCCCCTTATGCCTCCATATCGGAAGCGTAGCCCCTTATGCCTCCATATCGGAAGCGTAGCCCCTTATGCCTCCATATCGGAAGCGTAGCCCCTTATGCCTCCATATCGGAAGCGTAGCCCCTTATGCCTCCATATCGGAAGCGTAGCCCCTTATGCCTCCATATCGGAAGCGTAGCCCCTTATGCCTCCATATCGGAAGCGTAGCCCCTTATGCCTCCATATCGGAAGCGTAGCCCCTTATGCCTCCATATCGGAAGCGTAGCCCCTTATGCCTCCATATCGGAAGCGTAGCCCCTTATGCCTCCATATCGGAAGCGTAGCCCCTTATGCCTCCATATCGGAAGCGTAGCCCCTTATGCCTCCATATCGGAAGCGTAGCCCCTTATGCCTCCATATCAGAAGCGTAGCCCCTTATGCCTCCATATCAGAAGCGTAGCCCCTTATGCCACCGTATCAGAAGCGTAGCCCCTTATGCCTTTGTATCGGAAGCGTAGCCCCTTATGCCTTTGTATCGGAAGCGTAGCCCCTTATGCCTTTGTATCGGAAGCATAGCCCCTTATGCCTCCATATCGGAAGCGTAGCCCCTTATGCCTCCATATCGGAAGCGTAGCCCCTTATGCCTCCATATCGGAAGCGTAGCCCCTTATGCCTCCATATCGGAAGCGTAGCCGCTTATGCCTCCATATCGGAAGCGTAGCCCCTTATGCCTCCATATCGGAAGCGTAGCCCCTTATGCCTCCATATCGGAAGCGTAGCCCCTTATGCCTCCATATCGGAAGCGTAGCCCCTTATGCCTCCATATCGGAAGCGTAGCCGCTTATGCCTCCATATCGGAAGCGCAGCCCCTTATGACTCCATATCGGAAGCGCAGCCCCTTATGCCTCCATATCGGAAGCGTAGCCCCTTATGCCTCCATATCGGAAGCGTAGCCCCTTATGCCTCCATATCGGAAGCGTAGCCCCTTATGCCTCCATATCGGAAGCGTAGCCCCTTATGCCTCCATATCGGAAGCGTAGCCCCTTATGCCTCCATATCGGAAGCGTAGCCCCTTATGCCTCCATATCGGAAGCGTAGCCCCTTATGCCTCCATATCTGAAGCGTAGCCCCTTATGCCTCCATATCGGAAGCGTAGCCCCTTATGCCTCCATATCGGAAGCGTAGCCCCTTATGCCTCCATATCGGAAGCGTAGCCCCTTATGCCTTTGTATCGGAAGCATAGCCCCTTATGCCTCCATATCGGAAGCGTAGCCCCTTATGCCTCCATATCGGAAGCGTAGCCCCTTATGCCTCCATATCAGAAGCGTAGCCCCTTATGCCTCCATATCGGAAGCGTAGCCGCTTATGCCTCCATATCGGAAGCGTAGCCCCTTATGCCTCCATATCGGAAGCGTAGCCCCTTATGCCTCCATATCGGAAGCGTAGCCCCTTATGCCTCCATATCGGAAGCGTAGCCCCTTATGCCTCCATATCGGAAGCGTAGCCGCTTATGCCTCCATATCGGAAGCGCAGCCCCTTATGACTCCATATCAGAAGCGCAGCCCCTTATGCCTCCATATCGGAAGCGTAGCCCCTTATGCCTCCATATCGGAAGCGTAGCCCCTTATGCCTCCATATCGGAAGCGTAGCCCCTTATGCCTCCATATCGGAAGCGTAGCCCCTTATGCCTCCATATCGGAAGCGTAGCCCCTTATGCCTCCATATCGGAAGCGTAGCCCCTTATGCCTCCATATCGGAAGCGTAGCCCCTTATGCCTCCATATCGGAAGCGTAGCCCCTTATGCCTCCATATCGGAAGCGTAGCCCCTTATGCCTCCATATCAGAAGCGTAGCCCCTTATGCCTCCATATCAGAAGCGTAGCCCCTTATGCCTCCGTATCAGAAGCGTAGCCCCTTATGCCTTTGTATCGGAAGCGTAGCCCCTTATGCCTTTGTATCGGAAGCGTAGCCCCTTATGCCTTTGTATCGGAAGCATAGCCCCTTATGCCTCCATATCGGAAGCGTAGCCCCTTATGCCTCCATATCGGAAGCGTAGCCCCTTATGCCTCCATATCAGAAGCGTAGCCCCTTATGCCTCCATATCGGAAGCGTAGCCGCTTATGCCTCCATATCGGAAGCGTAGCCCCTTATGCCTCCATATCGGAAGCGTAGCCCCTTATGCCTCCATATCAGAAGCGTAGCCCCTTATGCCTCCATATCGGAAGCGTAGCCCCTTATGCCTCCATATCGGAAGCGTAGCCGCTTATGCCTCCATATCGGAAGCGCAGCCCCTTATGACTCCATATCAGAAGCGCAGCCCCTTATGCCTCCATATCAGAAGCGTAGCCCCTTATGCCTCCATATCGGAAGCGTAGCCGCTTATGCCTCCATATCGGAAGCGTAGCCCCTTATGCCTCCATATCGGAAGCGTAGCCCCTTATGCCTCCATATCAGAAGCGTAGCCCCTTATGCCTCCATATCGGAAGCGTAGCCCCTTATGCCTCCATATCGGAAGCGTAGCCGCTTATGCCTCCATATCGGAAGCGCAGCCCCTTATGACTCCATATCAGAAGCGCAGCCCCTTATGCCTCCATATCAGAAGCGTAGCCCCTTATGCCTCCATATCGGAAGCGTAGCCCCTTATGCCTCCATATCGGAAGCGTAGACCCTTATGCCTCCATATCGGAAGCGTAGCCCCTTATGCCTCCATATCGGAAGCGTAGCCCCTTATGCCTCCATATCGGAAGCGTAGCCCCTTATGCCTCCATATCGGAAGCGTAGCCCCTTATGCCTCCATATCGGAAGCGTAGCCCCTTATGCCTCCATATCGGAAGCGTAGCCCCTTATGCCTCCATATCGGAAGCGTAGCCCCTTATGCCTCCATATCGGAAGCGTAGCCCCTTATGCCTCCATATCGGAAGCGTAGCCCCTTATGCCTCCATATCGGAAGCGTAGCCCCTTATGCCTCCATATCAGAAGCGTAGCCCCTTACACCCCCATAGATACACTAGAGGGAAGGACCCTACCAGAGGCTACACTAGAGGGAAGGACCCTACCAGCGGCTAACAATCTAAAGCGGGGGGGGGGGGGGGGTGGAGGGAAGGACACACTAGGTAAAAGTTACCAAATAGGTGCTCAGCAGAGCAAGTTGGGGCAGTAATGTGGGTGGAGATGATCTTCAAGAGGTGGGGCTTATTTTTGAAGTCTAGGGTGAGCCTGATATGGAAGGGAGTTCCAGAGAGTGGGGGCAGCACTTGAGAAGTCCTGCAGTCTCGCATGGGAGTTGGAGAATGCGTGGAGCAGTCAGGCCCAGGTCATTGGAGGGGACAGCGGGGTGTAGGTCTGTGGATGAGAACAGAGATGTTCGTCGGGCAGGTCTTGAGTACAAATTTGTAGGCCAGGCACAGAATTTTGAAGTTCAGTTTTTGATGCCAGTGGAGGGATTTACAGAGTGGAGGCGGAAGGTTGGGGAGAATGGATCAGTCTGGCTCCAGCATTCATGAAAGATTGTAGGGGGGTGTTGCTGTTCAAAGCAGTGTTGCCAACTCATCCCTTTAATTACTGACACATATGAATTATACAGGTTTTGTGGCTAAGTAGATGCAATTAAAGAGGATCTGTAACCTCAAAAAATCCCCTGGGGGGTACTCACCTCGGGTGGGGGAAGCCTCCGGATCCTAATGAGGCTTCCCACGCCGCCGTCTGTCCCACGGGGGTCTCGCTGCAGCCCTCCGTGCAGCCGTGACGTAATATTTACCTTCCTGGCTCCTGCGCAGGCGCTCTGACGGCTGTAGGCTCCGAATTACATGGAAAAACCCGATCGCCGTCGGGTCTGCTCTACTGCGCAGGCGCAAGTTTCCGGCGCCTGCGCAGTAGAGCGGACCCGACTGAGATCGGGTATTTCCGTTTAGTTCGGAGAGGAAAGCCGGTGTCTCAGTACCTGAGGGTGCTGCGCATTTGTAATGATGTGTCCGATCGAGCGGCGCAGATTTCTCTGATGACTAGCAGGTTCAAGGAGAGGGGCTACCCTGGGGATGTTCTTGAGATGGCTTTGAGGAGGGCAGAGGATAGATGGCTAGGAGTAGATCGACGGGAACGTAACAGGGAGACGGGAATCCCCTTTGTGCAGACATACAGTCGTGCAGCGAAGGGAATACAGCGTATCGTTGAGACTCATTTACCCATATTGACGGCGGACAAATCTCTCTCAAATCTGATTAAGAAAAAACCTCTGCATTCCTACAGGTCATGTCCTAGTCTTAGAGCTAGATTGGTGGAGGCCGATCCCTGGCAGAAATATGCTAAACCCCAAATGATGTTGTCTAAGAAAACTGGGTGCTTTAAGTGTTTTAGGTGTAATGTATGTGCAGCACTTAACACTGGAGGGTACTTTATACACCCCCATACTTGCCAGAAGTACATTATCAAACAATACCTGAACTGCGATTCTGATTTCGTTGTATATCTCTTGAAGTGTCCCTGTGGCCTGGCCTATGTGGGTAAGACCACGGGGCCGTTCAAGAAGCGATTTTAGAAGCATCGCAGTGACATTAAAATGGCACTTGAGGCAGAGGAGAAGGGCAGAAAACCAGATGCCACTAAACCAGTGGCAGTACATTTTCTTGAGGCAGGACATAGTATGCATAGTCTAAGGGGGATGGCTATTGAACAGGTGATGGCCCCTAGAAGAGGGGGGGATCGGAAAAAACGTTTGCTACAAAGGGAAGCGTTTTGGATCTTTACATTAAATACTGTGAAGCCCAATGGTCTTAACAGCAACAATGGATTAGCATGCTTTCTGGGTGAGCGATAATGTGTCATATACTATTAATATTTCTCTTGCAACAGGTTGTTTTTAAATGGTTTTATGATTACATACGTTTTATGTTTATGTTTCATAGGGGTTGTCACATGCACTTCGAGGGTTGTCGGATGCCCCCTTCAACATATCCTGTAATCCCTAAATGTGAATATATGTCTTTGCAACATGATATTGTTTGGACAGTAGTTTGAAATTAAGTTCACCTGTGTGGTATACAGTCCGCCTGTCCTAGGGCTCTACATGCCCATCAGAGTGACATCCGTTTGTTTTCGGTTCCATATTGTTTCAGTATGGGACTGCATTTAATGTTATGGTGCGCCGCTATGGCAACAGTAGTTGACTGTACGCGTGCGCGTGGAACGCATTGCGCCGTCCCCATGTTGATGGTGAACACGCCCACATGATGGTTGCGTATGACGTTTTAGTTGTACGCCCCTTTGAGACTGCCTTGTGCAGCAGGGTGGGACACATGCGCATGCTATGGCGTGCGTGTGGTGGTCATGTGACTGTGCGTCTATAGTACGCATGACGCCGCGACATGGAGACTGGCGCACTCTCGCATGCCATGTGACGCGACACGCTGATCGGCTGATGGTTGATTGGTCCTTGGAGTGACCAGTAGCCACGCCCACTCCATGAACGGACACGAGCGCGGTGGAGTCAGTTCTGATGTGGGCCTGTGGAATCTGCGAGCAGGGCAGGACTGACAGGTGAGATAGTCCAATGATAGGGCATAACTTGCATTTCAAATATGAAACTTTTTTTGATTGATGAACACGCCCATGGGTGTAGGTGGGGATTTGTAATTGGGGGGTACTTATTGTGATTTCTCGCACTGATAGAGTGTATATGTCTTTTCTGCTACCCGCCTTGATAAAGGGGACCCTGAGTGGCCCCGAAACGATCGTCGGCCTATGCAGGTCAGACTGCGTATCTGTATACATGTGATGGGACAATAAAATTGTGGTGATTGCTCCGACAAGTCTGTGTGCGGACTCCTTCATGATGACAGTATTGGATAGAAGCCTTGGGGCCCGGCACCAGCTTACCCACTGACGTGAGTGCGGTCTTTGACTCATCGGAGAGGAAAGCAGCCACAGCGCCCCCGCTGGAGCCAGCAAAGGTAAATATTGAAATTACAGTCGGGCCTGTCGCCGGCTGATCAGAGGGCTGCAGCGAGACCCCCGTGGGACAGAGGACGGCGTGGGAAGCCTCATTAGGATCCGGAGGCTTCCCCCACCCGAGGTGAGTACCCCCCAGGGGATCTTTTCATGTTACAGAGTCTCGCAATTAAGGCAATGATTATGTGCAAATAGCCCCAGAACCTGTATAACGTAGATGTGTCAGTAATTAAAGGGATGAGTTGGCAACACTGGTTGAAAGGGAGGCCATACAGAATGTACTCCCCTAATCTGCTCATTCAGAAGGTATGGAGGGAGTAGTGACCATCAGGGACCACAGCAGCTAACTTGCAGTTTTCAGAGGATAATCACATGATCTACTTTAAAGGGAACCCCAAGGTGGGAGGGTTATAAAGGCTGCCGTATTTATTTCCTTGTAACCAATGCTAGTTGCCTGGCAACCCTGCTGATTTTCTGGCATATGTAGTGTCTGAGTCAAAACCCTGGAACAAGTATATGACTAATCCAGTAAAACCTGGAGGCAGAGTACCTGAACTGCTTATGCTTGTTCAGGGTGTCAGGCTTGTCTGGCTACTTGCTGTAGGTCAGACTGTATGCTCATATGACTGACCTATAACCCAGCCCTTACACCTGCGTACACTCCTGCCTAACAACAAACTACACAACCCTGCAGGTAGATGTAGCATACAGACTGACAGATAGCATTCACCAAACACAGCAATTATAGCAAATACAGGACGCTTGAACAGTCACCTGAGGCCTAAGGACTGAAGCAATCCAGACGAAAGTAGAATCACAATACAGAGGCGCAGGGGAGGACTGGCCCAGGGGGACGGGGGGCAATTGCCCCCCGGGCTGCCCGAATCTTAAGTAATTAGGGCCGGCCGCTGCTATACGCAGCGGCCGCAGACATACCACAGGTGACAGGTTCGCAGTGGGGATCGCAACCTCGCGCGATCTTTCCCGGCAAGTTGAAGTATCCAATCAAAGAAGGGGCTGAGGCGGCCGGCCGTGGTGTGCCCTTGTGCGTGGCTGCGCCTGCGGTGGATGTGAGCGGCACAAGGACACAAATAGCTTAGGTCCTCTCCGGCCAGGTGGGTTGACCCTGCTTGACTCCGCCCCCGGCCTGGAGCCATTGCAGCCCGCAACGTGCTGCTGTGCCTGCGGTGTCATCGGAGTGAGCTGTCTCACTCTTCAGCTTTCTGTCCTGGGGGGGCTGGGGGCCTGGAGCTGTGGCTACGAGTGGCTGGCTGGAGGAGTCGGACACAGTCCTCCCCTGTGCTGCTGTGCCTGAGGTGTCGTCGGAGTGAGCTGTCTCACTCTTCAGCTCTCTGTGCTGGGGGGGCTGGGGGCCTGGAGCTGCGGCTACGAGTGGCTGGCTGGCTGTCCTGGCTGGAGGAGTCGGACACTCTGGGGGCTGGGAGTCGGAGATGCCACCTATAGCTGCTTGCTGCTGTGGAGGAGGAGGAGGAGGTGTAGGACTGAGGAGACAGGAGGATAGAGGAGGTCGGGTCCAGGTTGCCAGAGAAGGTGGTTTTTATAAATTTTGTTTCTGTACTTCTTCTCCCTTCTTGTCACTGAGTTACTCACACTTTGCGGCCTGCCTGCTACTGCTGTCAAATTCAATTCTCTGCCCAGGCCAGTGCCCTCTGAGTTTTTTTTTGTGTGATAATCATCCCCATTCTGACCCTGGCCTGAGGGGGAAAGTTTTTTCTTCTTGTGGTGTGATTGGCGGCAGGGGAGGGGGGAGGCAGGCAGTTAGGCACTGTCAAACAGGTAGTTGGAGGGGGGGTAGGTGTCAGACAAGTAGTTTGTATGGTGGGTGGGCAGGAGTGGGGTTAGGCATCACCAGGTAGGTAGGTTTGTGTGTGTGTGTGTGTGTGTGTGTGTGTGTGGGGGGGGGGGTTGTTTAAAGGAGTTATCAGGCATTTTTAATGGAATAAGTGCTACTTACCTGGGCTTCCTCCAGCCCCACGCTCCCAGCATGTCCCTCGCCACAGCTCTGCAGTCAGCCATTCGCTGCCGCTGCCTCCCAGTCCCCAGCGATGGCACCAGTCCGACCTGGATGTCGGCCTGTACTGCGCCTGTGCGAGCAGCACTGTCAATCACCGCCACGTGGACCGGAGTGTACTGCGCAGGCGCAGTAGTTCTGCATCTGCACAGTACGCTCTGATCCATGTGGCGGTGATTGACAGCGCCACTCGCACAGGCACAGTCGGCCTGACGTCTTCGCCGGGGGCTGGGAGGCAGCGGCAGCGAACAGCTGACTGCAGAGCTGCGGCAAGGGACATGCTGGGAGCTTGGGGCTGGACGAGCCCTGGGTAAGTAGCACTTATTTTCATTAAAAAAAAAAGCCTGATAACTCCTTTAAGGTTAGGCATCAGACACAGACAGGTAGATTGTGCGGAGAAATGGGGTTAGGCATCAGGTACGTGTGTGTGTGTGTGTGTGTGTGTGTGTGTGTGTGTGTGTGTGTGTGTGTCTGTGTGTCTGTGTGTCTGTCTGTGTGTGTGTCTGTGTGTCTGTGTGTCTGTGTGTGTGTGTGTCTGTGTGTCTGTGTGTCTGTGTGTCTGTGTGTCTGTGTCTGTGTGTGTCTGGGGCTGTTAGTCATCACAATTTGAAGATTTGCACACAAGAAAGATATGGCTTTGGGCTGGAGATGCCGTGAAACGGGCCTCTAGTTTGTGTTGTCCCCCCAGGCCAAAAGGTCCCAGTCCTCCCCTGCAGAGGCGTAGTCAAGACAGGCCGAGATCAGGGCAGGCAGCATTCTTGCAAAGTCCTTTTACAATTTGAGGTTGCAACAGAAAATCCAGTCAGATGCGAGGTCAGGGACAAGCTGGGTCGATAACAGGTGATCAGAAGAAGCGTAGTCAGGTGCAATCCGGGTCAGCAACGGGTAATCCAATCTACAAGAAGCTTGGTCAAGAGACAGACAAATCTGCAGCAAGACAAGGCACTTGGTGTGAGCGCAATCTCAGCTACAAGCCCAGCCTAGGCCATCACAGGCACAGCCAGAAGCGCTGAGCAGATTCAAATACAAGCATTACCCAATCGGAGTTCAGCGTGTCAGCAATCAGCTGACACTCACGGAGACATGTGACTACTGTTGGAGTGCGCACATGTGAGCCAGCGGCAGGGACGACAACCAACTGGGAGTCAGCGGCACGGCCGGCAGCGGCAACCTGCTGACCCCTTACACAGGGTCTGTGGCTAAAACTATTAGAGGCAGAGGATCAGCAGGGCTGCCAGGCAATTAACCACCCTAGCGTTCTATTAAGATCGCCAGGGCAGCTGCGGGAGGGTTTTTTTTTAATAAAAAAAAAACGATTTCATGCAGCCAACTGAAAGTTGGCTGCATGAAAGCCCACTAGAGGGCGCTCCTAACCCATATTTCTGATCGCCTCCGGCGATCCGCAGTAACAAGGAAGGCCGCAATGATTTGTTTTGCTCGTCGCCATGGCGACGAGCGGAGTGACGTCATGGACGTCAGCCGCCTCCGATCCAGCCCTCAGCGCTGGCCGGAACTGTTTGTTCCGGCTGCGCAGGGCTCGGGCGGCTGGGGGGACCCTCTTTCGCCGCTGCACGCGGCGCATCGCCGCGCTGCGGCGGCGATCAGGCAGCACACGCAGCTGGCAAAGTGCTGGCTGCGTGTGCTGCTTTTTACAGCGAGCAAATCGGCCCAGCAGGGCCTGAGCGGCAGCCACCGGCGGTGATGGACGAGCTGAGCTCGTCCATACCGCTAAGGTGGTTAATATTGTTTAAAAGGAAACAAATATGGCAGATTCCATATTACTCGCATCTCGGGTTCCCTTTAAACGTTTACATTTCACGACAGCTGGAAACTTCAGCCACCTTGACAAAGGCAATGTTTATGAATCTAGTCCAGGCTTGTTCTCCAGCCTGTGCATATAAACCTGGAGTTGGATCAGAGAGGATCCGGGGAGGTTGGTGTGCCCTCTGGCACGGCCGTCGTCTTCTGTGATGTTACGATCTCAGCAGGCATCGCCATAAAAGCGCGGCTGTCTGTCGTAAGTTACCTCGAGTGATGATCAACACTATAAAGTTCACTGCTGGGATCCGTCTGTCCTACTTTCCTCGGTCTCCACTGAAGTCGGACCAGAAACTGCTGTGTGCTGCTGATCCATCTGCATTTGTGCTCTGTAAGGACCACGGTCATGCCTCCCAACTGTTTGAGATCAGAAAGAGGGACACTTAAGTCACACCCATAGCCACGCATAATATAAAGATTTCATAAGAAAAATATGTTGTTTTATAATTCAAACTACACTGGTCCTTTCTAGCCTGGTTCATGTTCCTTCATATTAACATTTAAAAATAAGAAATATAACAATTTAAAGGATGGGAATAAAGTCAATTAATCACATTTTCCAGTAGGAAAATACATATTCAACTTAGCTTTGACTACAAGTCTTGAAAGAGAGACAAATGAGGAAGACAGAGGTATTGGATTCCCAAAGAAGGACTGTTCCTCCAAAAGAGGGACAGTTGGGAGCTATGATCACGGTGCATGTGTGCAGCCCCTACATACAGTATTGTCTGTAACCTTAAAGAGGAACTTCAGCCTAAACAAACATACTGTCATTAAGTTACATTAGTTATGTTAATTAAAATAGATAGGTAATATAATCTCTTACCCACCCCGTTTCATGAGGGCATCCATCTTTTTGGTTGAAAGGAGGTGACAGGGAGCATGAGACACAGTTCCAACTGTCCTTTATGCTGATCACCCAACCCAATTGCTAGGCAACGGTACAACAACATAGGAAATCCCATCATGCTTTGCATAGCAGCAGAGGAAAAAAAGCCCAGGCAGTTTTCTTTGATGGGTGGAGCTTAGCTAAAATGCAGCTAAAAATGATGCTTTGGTAAGAAAAACAAAGTTCTGATGCTGTTAAACTGTTAAAGAAACACCAAGCCTTTTCAGTTCTGCTGAGTAGATTTTTAGCCCGGAGGTTCACTTTAACTAGTGTCCAGCACTGCGTAATATGTTGGCAAATACAATAAATAAAATAAATGTCAGCAAATGTGGTAAAGCCCAGTAACATGTTCAGTAATTACCGGCAGCTTTCATGTGTCAAAAACTAGCTTCACTGTCAGACATGACTGACAGAAGCAGAGGGCCAATAGGCACAGCCGTTGTCTCCTTCAAGTCCCTGTGATATACTCCAATACCTTCAGGCCTCTTTTACACCAAGACGTTGCGTTTTAGGGGACGTGAAGATCGCATAACGTGCCCCTAATGCAACGCATGGTGATGTTGAAGTTGGACGTCATACTGAGCCGCGTTATGCGGCTGTTGGTGCGCTGTTTTCGTTCTATGTATACTGATAGAACAGCCGCTCCAGGATAGTGATAGGAAGTCCGGATCTTTTCAAGGATTCGGATGATTCCAATTGGATCATTGAAAAGATCCAGATCTTTCAACCGCATCATTTTAATCATTTTACTAGGGAAGCAGACTGGGGGTGAAATGACTAGCAGAACAGGACTTTCCCTGCACTGTACATTCTGTATGTTCCTGTTTCTTCCAGACAGACATCCACTGTGAACCGAATCGTTCATTGTGGTGATCCGGATGATTCGACTCACAAAAAAGATCCGGATCAAATTAACAATTCATTCATGATCCGGACAACACTACGAGTCCAGGTTACGTCACCACAGTGCAGTGAATATTAATTATCCATGTGGCTAGTCACTGAGCATGTGCAAGCAGTCTAAAGCCCAGTATAACGCACAGCATGCTGCACTTTCCCAGAACGTGTAGTGTTACAATGTAAAGCAATGTGGGCACTGTGAACATCCCATTGATTTTTCATTACTGTGCAGTGGGCTGCGTTACAGGCTGTTCTAACGTGCACCTGTAACGTCCCACTGTGAAAGCAGCCTCAGAAGAGTCAGGCTTCTCTAAACTCCAGGCAGCGGAGGAGAGAGCCTGCACAAAAGATTTCCCCTGCAGGCAGCCTTTCAGCCTTTTCGCCATATAGGTTCCTATTCGAAGATGTGGAGGAGCTAGTGGGGAAATCACCTAAACATGGCATGTTTATTGTTTTTTGGAAACAATAAACATGCCATGCTAATTTGTAGCAATAATGTAAAATGTTAAAGGAAACGCGTAAGGTAAAAAGAAAAAGGAAAAAAAAAAAAAGCTTAACTTACCTGGGGCTTCTATTGGCCCCCTGCAGACTTTCCTGTGCCCAAGCCGTGGGCAAAGGCGCAGAGGCCATCCACTTGTAAGTCGGTGGCCGAAACTGAGGCGGAGGACAGGAGGATCGTTTGCTAACTTCCCGGGCTCAGGACGGCTGCAGGGGGCTGGCAGAAGCCTCAGGTAAGTGAAATGTTTTTTTTAACTCTTCAGGCCCGCTTTAAGGAAGACTAATAGACAGGTTCAGAGGGAGCAAAATTTGCAAATTGAAGCCCATTTTCTCTGGTAAATTACCAAAATTCTACCACACCTGTAAAAATCTTTATAAATTAGCAAAAAAAAAAAAACCAATCTTAAATACCGAATGCTGTATTTTATTATTATTATTTTTTTTTTTTATCAGACAGGCTTTGATGAATTGAGACTTTGGCCTCAATTCACTAAGCTTATCTCTTGTCTTTAATAACGTTTCTAGAGTGGTCACCATGGTGATGAGGCATGTCTTATTCAGGAAACATTTTACCTCAGGCAAACCTAAAGTTAACTCTTCTGTCTGTAAGTTAACTATTCAATCCTTAAAATTACTCCACAGTTAAAGACAAGCTGTTATTAACTGCGTGTGAAAATAACTACAGAGGAGGTAAATTAAGGAATGAAGAGATAAGATAACTCTCTCACTGTGTGGAGGTAAGTTTTCTCTTGCCTTATTATCTCCAGCATGATCTTAGTGAATTGAGGCCAATCGCTATGATCATTCATAAAGCACTCCCGCATGCGGTTGTAACGATTGTGGGATATCTCCGTGGTCAGCGCACAAGATGTGCGCTGACACTGCGGAAGTCCTCCACAAGCATGTCAAGATACTAGAACCCAGCTTTTGGTGCAAGCACCAGTAGAGGGGAATTCCCACCGGCAGATGGAGCTGTGGAGTGCAGAGGAATAAACCCTCTGCGCTGCCACAAATGCCAGATGGAAATTGTACGAAAAGCAGCAACGCAAGTCAAGATAGCCCCCAAAGAGAGAGAGCATAGAGACAGATTCAATGTGTGTCCACCAAACCAGTCGCCACCCAGCGACGGTGAACACACAACGGCGGAAACAAAGTGGGAACGCAATCGCAAGAATGGCAATTGCCAAATAGTGACACCAGACTGAGCAGGACAGAGCACGAGAGGAGCAAAGGCACAGCAAACCACACTCAGAGGATAAAGAAAATAACAAACGCTAGCTAAACGCGAACACCACACTCATTCGCAACAGCAAACGCGTTTTCTGCACGATCACCGCGCGTTAGGCGCCCAGTGATAAGCGTACCACCCTAACTAGCCACAAGTAACACAAATGAGCACAAACAGACAAGACAGACAAATGAGGTAGCCAGTAACAGCTGCTCCAGCTTACACTCCAGGAACATAGATCAGAAGGATCCACAGCCGCTACCGCTAGAGGCTAGTGCGATCCAAGCAAGACAGAGCAATTCGCTATCAACCGCCGCTGGCGACAGCGCAATCGCGACAGACAAGACAGGACAGAATAGGCAGTACAAATTATACACAAACTGACTGCACTAACTAGGAATGCAAGGAGCACTCCCCAAGAATAACTATACTAAGATAGCAGTGGCTGACACTGCAGGTGAGTCCAACAGGAACAAACCTCTATGAGCAGCAAAGGACTCTGGGAGAACATGGTATTTATACTGCCAGCCTTCAAAGGAGGCAAGTAGGCAATTTGCATAATGAATGCATGCAAATTCCTCAGCAGCAGAGCAGGTCTGAAACTTGCAAAGCAAAGACAGGTCTCTTTTCCAGAGACCTGCAGCCCTCAGACTTAAGGAATGGTCAAACAGCTGTCTGTCTGTGCAGACAGCTGAGTGGATCATTACAGCGGTAATGCAGAAAACAGCCGACTTTTCCGAGCACTTAGCAAAATGTCAATTCATAAAACCAGTTATCGCATGAAAGTCTGAAATTCCCGAGCAGTGAGGTAAATTACCGACATGTCAGTAAATGTCAGGCCTCTTTCACAGTGTGACGTTAAAGTCGCACGTTAGAAAACGTTTCAACACAGACTAACGCACAGCAATACTAAGTCTGTGCGACATTCACAGTGCACACCTTGCGTTTGTGTGTAAGGTGTAGCGTTATTAGAAAGTGCTGCATGCTGTGCGTTTAGCAATGAATCTGCTGCGTTATGTGTGTTGCACGTGCTCAGTAATTTTTTATTTTTTAATGTAATGCATGCGCCGTTTTTGTTCCATCACTGTGCAACGAAAACGGCGCACCAAGAGATGCATAAAGATAACGTCCAAGTTAAAGTCTATATGCGTTGTGTTAGGGCCGTGTTGTGCGACCTTAACGTCGCACTGAAACGCACCATCCTACTGTGAAAGAGGCCTCCGTAAATGTCAATTCATAAAAGATTAGAGCAGGCGGTAATGGCACGGAGAATACCGCCTGCTTTGAAGAGGTGATAAGAGAGCGATAACAGCAAAGTTAAAGAAGACAGCTCTCCCAGGCAGCAGCAGAACGATAGGAACAAACAAGGGTTCCCATAAATACCCCAGGCTGTGTTTTTAACCTCCTGGGTACCTGTTGTCAGATATATTTCACATCAGAAAGCCTGCATGTGTAAAGTTTCTTGAAGTTCTTCTAAGCTGTGGCAATTAGATAGATTGTTTAGAAAGACTAAAGGTGCGTACACACATGCGACTATAGTCGTTTGTAACAATCGTTCCCCGATCTTTACCAACGACGATCGTTACAAAAAACGAACCACCGACTATTAAGGCAAACGACGAACGAGCCAAATCGCTACAAAAGAAAGTTCTGTCTCGGCGGATTTTAACCAGCGACGATCGTTTGCAAAAGTAGTGCATCGTTGGAAACGGTCGTTCGTACTAGGCTTGACATGCGCATTTCACTATTTCTCTGTGAAACTTCTCATTTTTATGCGCAGGCGCAATAGTTGCTTTATGTGATGTAACGTTCGTTCTAACGATCAGATCGTTACACACCTTTTCAAACTATCTTTACTTAGGTCGTTCTTTCATCAATTAAAAGTTTGTTCATCGTTCTCAACGAACGATCGTTGTCGCATGTGTGTACGTAGCATTATAGACAGATTCAGAGCAGATTCAGGGCAAGCAGAGGCAGTATAACAAAAAAAATGCACATCTAAAGAGAAGTTGGGGATGCCTCTTATTGTAATGCTGTCTCTGCACAAAGAATAGGAATGTAACAATGTTATCGACAGCTAGGCTTCGGGAAAACACTGCATTTCTATCGCAGCTGTGAAAATGTTTATGAATTAGCACACAGAAGTCTAAAATACCGAATGCTGTATTTCCTCACCCAGATTTTTTTGTTTACCACACCTGCTTTTACGAATGATAGCCATTGACTTAAGTTGGTGTTGGAATTCGGAAAATCATTCGGCATTCCCCCACACACCATATTTCAGCACTAAGCCTGTGGACGGGGTCAGGGAGAGTTCACTTACTTGACTCCATATTGCCTTCCTCCAAAGCAGAGAGGAGAAAGTAGAAGGGCTGGTGCACACCAGAGCGATTCGTTTTTTCCACAAACGCAATATAGGAAAGTGGAAAACATCTCTGAAAAACACTAGATCAGAGCGGTTTTCCAAGTGTTTTTGTTACAGAAGCTGTTCAGTAACAGCTGCTTTACTGTAACAATATATGAAATCTGCTACACAAAAACGCTCCAAAAATGCCAGGCATGTTTAGAAAACCTCTCTAAACATGCCTAGAATCGCTCTGAAAATCTGCTTCAAAAACCTCTCGAAGTTTTTGGTGTGCACTGGACCTAAGAGTATCGGTGGTCATGTCTAGGAGAACTCATGGAGAAGCATGTGATCGGGCTGGTCCGGTAATAGATATGTACGTCTGATTTGCTAGTCATGATCATGAGCTAAAGCAGGATGTGATTACAGCAAATCAGAGCTTTCTAAATCTATCAGCTGATTAAACAAATCACATGGTTCTCCATGAGTTCTCCTAGACATGACCATCACTATATCAGTCATGTGAAGCGCAAGTGAGTGAACTCCCCCTGACCCCACCCACAGGTTCGGTGCTGAAATGTGGCATGCGAGCGGGCACCCACTAGCAAGCAAATTTCCCTTTCTTGTCAATAAATGTAACTATGGCAGGGCCCAAATTTTACTGACTGACGGGGGGGTGGAGTTTAGGCATCAGGAAGAGTGTATTGGGCGGGGGGTGTTAGGGTTAGGAATCAGGAAAGGTGTTTGTGCGGGGGGCGGTTAGGGTTAGGTGTCAGGAAGGGTATCCTGTATCAACAGGATTATCTAAACTGCAGTATATAGTTAAGCAACTACAACTGTCACAGCCTGTAAAGTGTGGTGATGATCTCTATGGTATTGTGGTTTCCTGTATTCTTCCGCTCTGTTCCAATTAAGCTGCATTTCCTGATGGTGGTGTATGATTTATCACTGCGTGTTTTCTTCAGTAAAGCGTCCAAACGTGTTATACAGGGTGCTTATCTACCACTCTGTCCCATCATTTGTGAGGAGGGGGGGGCCGGCTATGGTTAGGTGTCAGGAAGAGTGTGTGTGGTGGTGGTGGGGGGGTGAGAGGGGGGGTTAGGCACCAAGAAGGGTGTTTCCGCTGGAGGACAGTTAGGGTTATGCAATTGTGGGGGGAAGGGGGAAGACTGTTAAGCTTCAGGAATGGTGTGTGTGTGTGTGTGTGTGGGGGGGGGGGGGTTGGGCTGAGTCAGGGTTAGGCACCAGGCAAGCTGTTTGTGTGTGTGTGGGGGGGGGGGGGGGGAGACTGTTAGGCATAGGCATCAGGAAGGGCAATTGTTCAGGGGGGCAGTTAGGGTTAGGTGTCAGGAAAGGTCTTTATTCAGGGGGGTGGTTAGGCATCAAGGGGGAGGTAAGTATAAGTCTACTTTCTTCCTTGTATCAGGTACACTTTAAAGTGAACCAGAGACGAAGCATCCTCATGTATTTTACCATGGAAATCAGTGGGAACATTAGAGAAAACACTTACCATGCTCTCTGTTCCATCCTCACTGCTAAAAGTGTCTGTTATCTAGCTGAGATAAGAATCCCGGACTGAGCATTGAGTCTGGCTTTGCTATAATGACTCAGCTATAATGATTCCTGAGCAAAGCCAGCAGGGGGCAGGCTTGGACTTGAAGACAGCAAAGAACACAGTCTCAGCTATAATTATTCTGTAGCAAAGCCAGACCGACTGCTTAGTCGGGATTCTTATCTTAGAGGTGATAACAGGCAAATTAAACAGAGAACAATGTAACAAAGAGCAGATTAGGTGTTTACTGTCATGTTCCCACTGATTTATAAGGTAAAATACATGAGGTTGCTTCATCTCTGGTTCTCTTTAAGCAGTGACTCCACACCGTAACTTTAACAAGAGGCATCAGTATTATTATTTACCACCAGTAATGCATCTCGTGCTTCTGTCCTGGCTGGTTCCCTTTGAAATGAACAGCTGGGTTGGTTATTGCTTGGCCGGGTCCCTACATAACATACGGGTGGCAGCCACTGTATCCCACTGCAGAAAGCGATGTGCCAGGTTTATGAATAAAGATGGGGTGTTTGAATCTGTTTATCATCTGTTCGGCAATTAAAGCCCGTCCCATACATAACAGACACGCAGCGTAATTCTATTTCCCAAATTATATGATGTGTATAAGTCAGGAGACGCTTGCTGGAGAGTGGTGGTGGTGGTGGTGGGGGGAAACGAACAGCTGGTTTATTTACACACAGCTATCCGAATGGCAAACGCTTTCATTCTCTCGAAAAGATGGCTCAATCTGCTCAATTTATTTCACAATGGCCTGCTAGAATCCCTGTGTTTTGTGAATCATGTCATTGAGTTAAAGTATACAGTGTCTCAATAGCGTTGCTTAAAGCGGACCTGAACTCAGAGCCTTCATTCTGCTCTAAAAGATAACCAACATCATAATAACCTTTAAAGTGGAAAATCTTAAAATTTAAAACACATACAAATAAGAAGTACATTTCTTCCAGAGTAAAATGAGCTATAAATTACTTCTCTCCTATGTTGCTGTCACTTACAGTAAGTAGTACAAATCTGACATTACTGACAGGTTTTAGGCTAGTCCATCTCTCCATAGGGGATTCTCATCATGGCCTTTATTCTTTATAAAGACACTCCCTGAAAAAAATGTATACAAAGATGCTGGCCGGCCATTCACTAAGTGCATTTTGAAAATAAAGAAATCCCTGTGAACCCCCCATCAGGAGATGGGCTAGTCCAAAACCTGTTGGTTCGGTAAGATTTCTACTAACTACTGTAAGTGACAGCAATATAAGAGAAAAGTCATTTAAGGCTCATTTTACTCTGGAAGAAACGTACTTCTTAATTGTATTGGTTTACGTATATTTTAATTTTTAAGATTTTCGCGACAGAGGTCCTTTAAAGAAAAACATTTATTTTGTTACAGCTGATGCAACTCCTGCAATAAATCTGCAGTGTGTCTACTTCCTGCTTTCATGGAAGCAGACAGAGGGTTAACATCCTTTAACTTTATCAGTTAGCCATTAAAAGGTATTACTTTTACAAGACTGTTTTTTTCTACCTACATACCTTCTGTCCTGTGCAAGAGTTCAGGTCCACTTTAAATCCAAAAGTCTGTTACTATTAAAAATGTTTTTCATTATCTTTTGAACTCTTAAAGTGTACCTTTAGTGAAAAAAGAGCCCCAAATTGATACTCACCTAGGTAGAGTGAGACCTCTGGATAGTCCAGACTCTTCCCCTGTCCCCCTCCTCCTTGCTGCCCCCTCCTCCAGGCGGTGCCGAGCCCAACCTAAAGACCCCTTTAGTGGTGCCCAACGCTAAAATCCCCTACCCCGGTGGTGCCTAAACCTAAAACCTCCCTCTGGCGGGCCTATCCCCCATGCCAGTGCCTAATCTTAGTGGCATTTCATGTCCCACATTTATGTTATTTTAAACTGATATAACAGAATTAACCGATATACCCAAATTTAGGCACCTTTTCATATAACTGATTTTTAGACGCACATGTCAAATGTATGTTATTTTGAACTTGTATAACTGAATTTATTATAGTTGTAGCCGCAAACATTTGCTATTCTGAAAATATATCTGAATTTGTGACCTGCTGATATAACCGATCTTTAGACGTTCTTGTTGTAGCCACATTTATACAGCTGTAAAACATTACGGGTACCCTTTTCTACCACTTACAGCCACATATCGCAGCAAACAAGATTGAAGTCTGTGGCGGTGCCCTCTTAAAAATAGTCTGAAGTTAACCCCCCCCCCCCCCCCCCAAAAAAAAACCCCATATACTTTACAATCCACAGAGGTAGCGCCACTCAGGTTAATAGCATAAACAGTCTACACATAAGTCAACAGTCCTGGTATGACATCACAGATATCTTCCATATACTAGGTTGCTTCTCAGATAGTGAGCCTCCACCACACCCTTTGGTGCCGAACTCATCGTTCGCTCAGACCTAATGGTGGGTCTAATGTAGCCTTGGGACTGTTCCCGGGTCGTTGCCCACCACTCTGGCAATATTCTGATAGACCTCAGTAACCCTGCTTATATTCTCTTTAGCCAATGATATATGTCTAAAAGCTTAATAAAAAAGCCTCCCATAGCGTAAAACCGTCTTACAATTATTAAAAATGAGCATAAAATTGCACTCATGTTCCAAAAAGTGACAATCGCATAGAGTATTTGCTTCAATGCGGGCTCTCCCCCGCTTTGTTGGCCGCTGGCAGGCTGGTCCTAGCAGTCCCACTCCGTTAAGCCATTCGTGCGCACTTTTCCCGGCCTCACCTCACGTGGGATGCCCACCGCTGCTGCCTGGTTGCGCGATTAGGCTTTAGCAGGGCGTTTTTATAAGTCACTATTTTCACGTGCACAGGAATGCACGTGCGGGAGCGTGCGCGTGAACAGCGGCAGCAGCACTGTCTGACTTATAAAAACATCCTGGAGCCATTAAGAGGCTCTAGCAGGATGTTTTTATAAGTCAGTATGTCATTAAGTGGTTAAATAGTCACTTCAGATGAACAGATATATATATATATATCTCACACACACATATACATACATACATACACATATATACACAACTTGAAGTGCCTGGATTTGGCAGGAGGCAGGGATAGACGCTGATCTATATGGAGCCGTCGTTCTATAGCGTGTAATGGGTAGTGGCAGATCTTACAGCGTCGTGTCTCTCTGTCTCCTCTATACATGTAGTCAGCAGCCCGCCTGTAGATTACACACTGACGCTCCTCACACTCTCTGCCAGCGAGGGGGAATCACCCGAGAGTCTGCTGGAGAATTGGCTGTGAGTGGAGGGGGAATGAATGGATTGGATGTGACCAGATGAATATTCTCAGCACTGTTACAGAGTCTGCGGATCGTGATCCTGTCAGTCTCGCTCACAGTCCTCCTAGCCTATGCTCATGCCTCAGCATTCCTGAAATAGTCTGTAGCTCTGACTTGGGCTCTTGCTGCTGGGAATTTTGTTGGTGGGGGGTCTAATGTCTCTAGTGTTGCACTATACACTATCTTTTCTTGACGAATGCTTTTCGGAGTGAAACATGACGAAACTGGTGTCACTGTATATATTTGCACCCTTTTATGTTATTCCCGCAGTATAGTGAGCAGTAGACTTTGTACAGGGCCTTGTTGTGTCCAACTGGGGCAGTGGTCTTTCACCCATTGGTTACACTGACCTGCATCTGTCACTGCTCAGCCCTACATGTGTGTGAGATAGCTATACCCCTCCCTACGATTTACATATTAGGGAGGTGGGGCATCAGCGACAACCCGAGCACACCTGTGGGGCATGTGAGCCTCCCACACTGACTCATGTAGGGAGGTCTTTTCACCTGTATTGTATTAGATGTTGTGCACTTTACAACTGTTGACCTCCTAGTACCTCATCGGGCTTTCGTTTGGACTTAGATTAGCATAACTCCCAACTGTCCCTCTTTTGGAGGGACAGTCCCTCTTTGGGAGCCCTGTCCCTCTTTCAGGACTTTGTCTCTCTTTCTTTTCACTAAGGTTTTATTGCAAGAAAAGCAAAAATAGTACAAACAGTATTTGCATAAGAAAATAGCAAATGATATTGACATAAAGATATACCATAATCTCCTGCATACAATGACAAGTAGGGAAAAACCCAATGGGAACTACAGAAATATACAACAGTTTTTAACAAAGATATTAAAATCTTCAGAAATTAGAACATACTGAGAAGACGAACCAAACGCTCTAGAGAACTTAACGTGAACCTAAAGTCACCCCAAAAAAATGAGATGAACTCACCTGGGGCTTCCCTCAGCCCCCTGCAGACGATCGGTGCCCTCGCGGGGCAGAGCGGGGCTGCGAGGGCACCGATCGTCTGCAGGGGGCTGAGGGAAGCCCCAGGTGAGTTCATCTCATTTTTTTGGGGTGACTTTAGGTTCACTTTAAGGTAAATATATAAGGGTGTCCACCCCTCCATGCTCAAGGATTGTTAAAGGGCGTAGAGAAAATAATAGAGAGAGACCATTTCTGCCAGGCCAACAGATATTTAGGGATGGAGTCTTGAGATAAATGGAAAATATAATCCATGGTGCGTATGGTTTCCACCCTTTGTAAAATTTGATCGATAGGTATTCCTGGTTGTTTTCAATTTCTAGCTATAGCCCATAGAATAGAGCAAACAACAGTATAATAGATTCGTTTCTTTGTCCCTCTTTCTATGTAAATATATATATTTCTCTACTAAAATATGTGTTTGACTCTAAACTTTATTCCCATCCTATAAATTGATATATTACTAATTGTAAAATGTTAAAGGGGCACTATTGCTAATCTTATCTTATTTCGACCCTTTAGCATACATATGCGTTGTTGGAGTAATTATGTTTCTCAGTATGTAGTCTTATACAAATGTATTTGATCACTGGCAATAAACATTTATAGCAAGGCAGTGACGTCGGTAGTATTACCTTTCCGACGCCAATGCAGACTAAACCGCTAGATTGCGCAGTCCGGAATCTGGTCAGGTTCCCATAGAAACGGACAACAATAGGTGTCCGTTTCATTGCCAGCTTAGGTAAAGGGGTCCTTGGCGGCCGGGCAGGGTATATACACACAGACGCTCCTACGCTGTACGGAGGAGGCTGCGTCCCTCACTTTACGGCGGCTGCTGTGCGCTCAGTAACTGCATGTTAGTACAGTTACAAGGAGGAAAATAAATACATGAGCTGGCCAGAGGGGTGAATAATATAACAGCTGCTCACTGATCAGTAACAGATGCCTCCCTATTACATAATGGTTTAGTCTGCATTGGCGTCGGAAAGGTAATACTACCGACGTCACTGCCTTGCAACGCTCCGGTTGCTCAGGTCAAAGGCCGGTTATGCTGCTCTGCAATTGGATGTGGCAAATACTGGAAAGAAGAAAGAGCGCACTATAGTTTAAAAACACCAGGGGCTTTATTGCACACACATCAAAAACTACTTACAATGTATCGAAGTAACAACTGGCTCCCATTACACCGTTAGCGGCATGCAACCGGACTGTGGCCAGAAGCACAGTGTCCATGTAAACCAGGCCAAGCAGCGGCTATGGAGTGGTGTGTGGTGCCAGCAATCGACGTGCCCTCAGCGTCATTACACGTTTTGGCGTGCTCTGCCTTTATCAGATCAGACGAAGGCGGAGCACAGAGAAACGCCCCTGGTGTTTTTAAACTATAGAGTGCTCTTTCTTCTGCCCAGTATCAGCTGTATGGTAGGCCTCAGGTAGCTGCCATTGGCAGGTTTTGGTGTGCCGTATCAATTGTTATGTATAGAGTGCTTGTGGGGCCCAATGTAAAACTTGCATCGTGGCTCCTTAGCTACGCCACTGGTAGGCCTGGCAGCAAACCTGATTCTTCTCTGACAAGTATCTGCATGAGCCATTCCTGCTTCAGTCTTCCAGTTCCTGCATCCCTTTAGATATTCATGCTGCTAGAGGGCTCTCTTCTGTGTATCAGTATATAGAGCTGCACGTCTAAAGGGATACAGAAAAGCCTTTTTCATTTTCTCCTTCACATTTTTTTCATGGGAGACAGAAGAGTAGTTAATCCTGCGCTAGCTTCAGCTAGATATGGCCCTTTAAATGGATGTTATGCCCACGGTGCTGCTCCCTCTACTGGGTGGTGCCAGAGATCTAACGTATGGGGGACAAGAAAACAAGGGTGCGCTCCTATGGTGCATTAACTTTTTATTACAAAATTCCACGCTAAAAACAATTGCACTTACAGTGTGTGTGCAAGATATGCACATGTAGGGGGCCGCCAGCGAGTATCACCCACGTCTTGAGCCTGGCCAGGGCTTCAAGGATCCGTCTGCGGTGGAAGGCAGGGGGACTGGGGACAAACCGCCGGCTCCTACACCTCTCGGCAAGCCGTCTGATCGTCACAACGCGTTTCGGCGCTTAGCCACGCCTTCTTCCGGTGACGCGACGGCTGGACGGCTGCCTTTAAAAAGATGTTAATAGAGCTGGTTGCCGCCTTGTGGGCGGAGATGTACCAGAGTCTTTCTGGAACAATAAAGTTTTTGTTGCCGTCATGCGGCTAAAAGAATACTATTTGTAAAATAAAATATAGGATATTATTACAACAATTGGCAATACATTATATGCGTGCCTACCTCGAATAATTCGAGCTGTGGTACTAACAGTTGTAGAAATGGGGAACAATAGTGTAAGCGCTGCGGAGCAGTACTCGCTGACAGTTTACATCCATGACATTAAAACCAGTTAGACGATGCGCGTCTCCTAGCAATCTGCCCATCTGCTATTTTACATTTGATTTCCTCAAAATATCTTCCGTTTTGTCTTGTAAACTAGTGCTCCTCATTATGCATATTAAACTCTTTTTTATATAACTCTTTTTTATACACAGTACTTGCTTGCGCTGGTTGCCTCAATAAATATGCCAAGATGCATACTGATTAGTGCAACCAAGTTAAAAATTAGGAATTAAAAATTAAAATTAAACAAACTCCGTATGTGGAAGTTTTGAATGTTCGAAATCTATAAGCAAACTTTCCGTATATACACGTATTTAGATGTTTAGTTACCAATTGGATGCTAATCTGGAGAAAACATTGTTTCTTTGTAAAAGAATTAGAATTAAACTTATAGTTACATAAAAACATAAAAAAATATATATAAAAATATATACATATAAGGTGAAAGAGTGGGGTATAATGTACGGGTTGTTAATGTGCATGTAAATAAAAATGCATGAATATGTCATACACTTATTCCATAAACCATCTTGTTCTTATTGGATTATTGGTGATAAATTGAAAAGTGGACTATTGGTGTGTGGAGAGTATTTGGAATTTGCGTTCGGTGTGTATACATGATTACTAATACTGGATGTCAAAATTTTCTTGCGATATATATGCACTTGTTAGGAAAAAAGGAGGAAAGAAGGAAAAGGGGGGGTTTTTCTATGAAATTGTGTCTGTGTATAGTGAGTGGAGATGTATTGTACAATGTTGGGGTTTGATTATAGTCAGAGGAGGTACCATATGTAACTGGATGAATCAAGGGGTTGATGGTAGAGTAAATATTTTATATGGGGGCCTAAAATAGGGTGGCCTGGGATTGGGGTTGATGGAGTGGAGTGGGGGGGCAAAAGAGTTTTATGTGTCTCGTGCCTGTGAAAGGAATGGATGAGGGTAGGCTTTGAAGCGACTAGGGACTGGCTTTGCTAGGTGGGATGGGGGAAAAAAAGGAACTGGACTGTTGTGTACTTGTAGCTAGTAACAAGGACCGGGAAAGGGGGGGGGGGGGGGGCAAAAGGGGAGAGGAGGGTGAAAATGTTTGATGACTAGCTAAGGAAGCTTTGGACCTCCAATTCTTCATTGAGACCTCCCGGTGCCAGTGTGTTTAACCTAAAAATCCAGTACATCTCACGTTCACACAGTCTCTTATATCTCTGTCCAGGAGGTACTTGAGTAGATATACTTTCTATTCCTGTGATAGTGAGTCCTTCAGGGTCAGACCGGTGATGTTTCTTAAAGTGTCTCGGAATGCTATGTTTTTCTGATTTAGCTAGAATGTTGCACTTATGTTCACCGAGACGTCTTCTGAGTTCCCGGGTTGTCCTCCCTACATACCTTAACTTGCAGCTGCATTCCAACATATATACTACAAATTGTGTAGCACAGTTTATAAAGTTTTTGATTGGTATATTACGCCCATCTTGTTGTTCTATTTGTTTTAGGTTATGTCTCATGAATGGGCAACACCCACACCTAGAGGAACTGCACCTATAATTACCTGTTACTGGGTTTTTGAGCCAGGTTACAGGTTTATCTATACCTATGTTACTTGGGGCAATTTCATTTTTGAGCGATTTTGCCCGTTTGAAGATTATTTTTGGTTTTGCTGGCAATATGTCTCTGAGAAAGTTGTCCTGTAAAATGATGGGCCAATTTTTACGGATTATTCCCTCTATTTTCCTTGATCCTTCCGTATATTTGGTAATAAAAGTGGGTTCCATATTGGTTTGTGGCTCTCTCTCCATACTATGTATTTTCTTAGGTTTGTGATTTTCAATAATGGCTTGGTTAATTGTTTCAGTGTTATACCCCTTTTCTTCAAATTTTGTTTTTAATTGGTCAGCTTGCTTAAAATAATCGTTATCACTGGTACAGTTTCTTCTTAGCCTGCATAGTTGGCCTTTAGGGATATTGTTTATCCACTTTGGGTGGTGGCAGCTTTTTGCGTGCAGATAAGAGTTCCCTGAGGTGGGTTTAAAGTGTGTCCTAGTACCCACCCTATTATTCGCATCTACATAGAGCTCCAAATCCAAAAAGACCAACTCTCTTTCGTCTATTACATGTGTAAATTTTAGCCCAAATGAATTATTGTTGCAATGATCCACAAATTCTAGGAACTTCTCCCGTGTTCCTTCCCAAATGATTAACACATCGTCTATATAGCGAGTGTAGAGGGCGAGGTTTGCCCCAAATGCGTGATTCGACCAAATAAACTGTTCCTCCCAATAGGCCATGTACAGATTTGCAAAACTTGGGGCAAACCCCGCCCCCATCGACGTGCCACAGATCTGTAAATAGAGATCTTCCATAAATTTGAAATAATTATGCTTTAAAGCAAACTCAAGGAGATCTAAAATGAATTGGGCCTGCTCTGGATTGAATGTTCCATCTTTTATAAGGAAATAATTTACAGCCTCTAATCCCCTGGCATGGGGAATACAAGTGTATAAGGAGCAGACATCAAGTGAGGCCCATAAAAACTCCTTTTTCCATGTGTACTTATCTATCATCTCTAGCACATGTAAGGAGTCTCTTGTGTATGCTTCCGTTCTCTGTACAATCGGCTGTAAGAAGTGGTCAACATAGTCCGATATTGGTGCCAGTAATCCCTCCATGCCGGCCACTATAGGGCGCCCTGGTGGTTGAGTCTCTGACTTGTGAATTTTCGGAATATGGTAAAAGTAGGGCAGGAGTGGGTTTTTCTGTAACATGAATCTATATTCATCTTTATTTATTACTTCTTTCTGTAGTCCCTGATTTAGGATTACTAACAGTTCATTCGCATAGTCTCTTGTAGGGTCTTTTTTCAATTTCCTATAGGTAAGTGTGTCATTTAGGAGTTTTTCGCCTTCCTTCTTATAGGTGGAGGTATCTTGAATCACTATCCCCCCTCCCTTATCTGCCTGGCGTATCACTACTTCTTTGTTCTTTTTTAGAGATTCAAGGGATTCTTGCTCAGCTTTGTTGAGGTTCTTGATACCTCCTTTGGAATGTTGTTTTTTGCACAAAGACTTAAACTCATCCAAGACAACCTGGTAAAATGTGTTGATTTGAGGCCCTTTCGACTGCATTGGGTAGAAGATTGACTTTGGTTTGAAGCTGGTATATTTTGTTGTTTCATTTATGAACTCATAGTCCATGCCTAAGTTGGCATCTAAGTCATCTCCTACCAGTTCACTGAAATTTTCCAATATTTCTGATTCTTCTGCTGTTAAGGTGTCAGGTATCCCCTCTAGGCCTATTTGGTCTAAGTCATCAGCGATGTTCTCGGAAGCTTCTCTGGACTGGTTCTTTTTTTCCTGTATAGCAAAGAACCTTTTTAGAGTTAGAGTTCTTGTAAACCGGTGGAGATCTTTAAATAACTGAAAGGAATTCGGTTGTGCAGTAGGTGCAAAATTTAGACCTTTTTGTAATAGTGTGTAATCACTTTCGGTTAGTTGATACTGTGATAGATTAAAGATTTTCACTGTGGTGAATTTCCTTCCTCCACACTGCTCTGCCTTCTTCCTTTTTTGGTATTGGACTCTCTTCCCTCCCCGGGTACCTCGTCTTCTTCTATTTCGAGGTGCCTCTTTAGTGCCACCGGGGTATTGAGTAGCCCTAAAAAATGAGCCGGTATTGGGCGATCCTGCCCTGGATCTCTATACACTTCCTCGTTGTTGCTTACCATAGGCTGGGTATTGCTGTTAAGTGTTTCTTGGTTTAGAGGGTTTTCTGATGCCTTAATGGCTGTATTTGGAATGGTGTCCTTTTCTCTTCCTGTGAGAGCTCTATCCCAGGCTTTTTCTATATAAGCTGTGATGGATTTGCAATGACTTATTGCTTCATTCTTTTGTAAGGCTCTATTCCTGTAAGATGGTTTGGATCCATACGGTGAAACGGAGTACTCTTGACGCTTGGGGGCATCCGGCCTCCAATACTTTTTTTGTCGTGCTCCCATCCTGTTTGTATCTTCTCTTGATATTTCACCACTGTGTCTTTGGGGGTTTTCTTGATTTTGCTTTGGTACACAATGTGGTTTTCCAAAAGTATCCTTTTTATTGTTGTTGTTATTATTGTTGGGTTTGTTCCCATGGAACTTATATTCTCTTTTCCGGTTGTTTCTTCTAATTTGCTGCCAATTGTTTTTCATGATCTTATGTGTGTACAGGGCTTTGTGTCCTTCTGTTGCTGTTCCTTGATCTTTCAATGTATGATCCTCCGTGAGGTCTTGAGATTTAGGTACATGGGTTTCAAACTTTTGAATGTGCACAGTGGCTGGATTCATCATTTCTGTCTGAATACCTAGATCACAAAATAGCACCACGAGGACTGCGGAATAGGAAAGAATGTGACTTCTTAGAGAGCGACTTACTTGATCTCTGGAAAATAGTGGCAGAGTTATGCACCTCGCAATGGATGAAAATAGTCATTATGCAAAGGGAACGTAACCTCAGAAAAGTGAGGGAAGTGATCCCACAGGTGTACAAAGAACTGGAACCATTTAAGAGATACCCTGAATATATCCATTGGGAAAATAAAATTGAAAGTGCAGTTAAAAACTTTGAAAAGGATCAACTGGAAAAGAAACTAAAAAAGTTTGAGCGAGATAAAAAAGATTACCTACAAGGAAATGTGACAAGCTGGCCTCGAGAAACCCATGTACCTAAATCTCAAGACCTCACGGAGGATCATACATTGAAAGATCAAGGAACAGCAACAGAAGGACACAAAGCCCTGTACACACATAAGATCATGAAAAACAATTGGCAGCAAATTAGAAGAAACAACCGGAAAAGAGAATATAAGTTCCATGGGAACAAACCCAACAATAATAACAACAACAATAAAAAGGATACTTTTGGAAAACCACATTGTGTACCAAAGCAAAATCAAGAAAACCCCCAAAGACACAGTGGTGAAATATCAAGAGAAGATACAAACAGGATGGGAGCACGACAAAAAAAGTATTGGAGGCCGGATGCCCCCAAGCGTCAAGAGTACTCCGTTTCACCGTATGGATCCAAACCATCTTACAGGAATAGAGCCTTACAAAAGAATGAAGCAATAAGTCATTGCAAATCCATCACAGCTTATATAGAAAAAGCCTGGGATAGAGCTCTCACAGGAAGAGAAAAGGACACCATTCCAAATACAGCCATTAAGGCATCAGAAAACCCTCTAAACCAAGAAACACTTAACAGCAATACCCAGCCTATGGTAAGCAACAACGAGGAAGTGTATAGAGATCCAGGGCAGGATCGCCCAATACCGGCTCATTTTTTAGGGCTACTCAATACCCCGGTGGCACTAAAGAGGCACCTCGAAATAGAAGAAGACGAGGTACCCGGGGAGGGAAGAGAGTCCAATACCAAAAAAGGAAGAAGGCAGAGCAGTGTGGAGGAAGGAAATTCACCACAGTGAAAATCTTTAATCTATCACAGTATCAACTAACCGAAAGTGATTACACACTATTACAAAAAGGTCTAAATTTTGCACCTACTGCACAACCGAATTCCTTTCAGTTATTTAAAGATCTCCACCGGTTTACAAGAACTCTAACTCTAAAAAGGTTCTTTGCTATACAGGAAAAAAAGAACCAGTCCAGAGAAGCTTCCGAGAACATCGCTGATGACTTAGACCAAATAGGCCTAGAGGGGATACCTGACACCTTAACAGCAGAAGAATCAGAAATATTGGAAAATTTCAGTGAACTGGTAGGAGATGACTTAGATGCCAACTTAGGCATGGACTATGAGTTCATAAATGAAACAACAAAATATACCAGCTTCAAACCAAAGTCAATCTTCTACCCAATGCAGTCGAAAGGGCCTCAAATCAACACATTTTACCAGGTTGTCTTGGATGAGTTTAAGTCTTTGTGCAAAAAACAACATTCCAAAGGAGGTATCAAGAACCTCAACAAAGCTGAGCAAGAATCCCTTGAATCTCTAAAAAAGAACAAAGAAGTAGTGATACGCCAGGCAGATAAGGGAGGGGGGATAGTGATTCAAGATACCTCCACCTATAAGAAGGAAGGCGAAAAACTCCTAAATGACACACTTACCTATAGGAAATTGAAAAAAGACCCTACAAGAGACTATGCGAATGAACTGTTAGTAATCCTAAATCAGGGACTACAGAAAGAAGTAATAAATAAAGATGAATATAGATTCATGTTACAGAAAAACCCACTCCTGCCCTACTTTTACCATATTCCGAAAATTCACAAGTCAGAGACTCAACCACCAGGGCGCCCTATAGTGGCCGGCATGGAGGGATTACTGGCACCAATATCGGACTATGTTGACCACTTCTTACAGCCGATTGTACAGAGAACGGAAGCATACACAAGAGACTCCTTACATGTGCTAGAGATGATAGATAAGTACACATGGAAAAAGGAGTTTTTATGGGCCTCACTTGATGTCTGCTCCTTATACACTTGTATTCCCCATGCCAGGGGATTAGAGGCTGTAAATTATTTCCTTATAAAAGATGGAACATTCAATCCAGAGCAGGCCCAATTCATTTTAGATCTCCTTGAGTTTGCTTTAAAGCATAATTATTTCAAATTTATGGAAGATCTCTATTTACAGATCTGTGGCACGTCGATGGGGGCGGGGTTTGCCCCAAGTTTTGCAAATCTGTACATGGCCTATTGGGAGGAACAGTTTATTTGGTCGAATCACGCATTTGGGGCAAACCTCGCCCTCTACACTCGCTATATAGACGATGTGTTAATCATTTGGGAAGGAACACGGGAGAAGTTCCTAGAATTTGTGGATCATTGCAACAATAATTCATTTGGGCTAAAATTTACACATGTAATAGACGAAAGAGAGTTGGTCTTTTTGGATTTGGAGCTCTATGTAGATGCGAATAATAGGGTGGGTACTAGGACACACTTTAAACCCACCTCAGGGAACTCTTATCTGCACGCAAAAAGCTGCCACCACCCAAAGTGGATAAACAATATCCCTAAAGGCCAACTATGCAGGCTAAGAAGAAACTGTACCAGTGATAACGATTATTTTAAGCAAGCTGACCAATTAAAAACAAAATTTGAAGAAAAGGGGTATAACACTGAAACAATTAACCAAGCCATTATTGAAAATCACAAACCTAAGAAAATACATAGTATGGAGAGAGAGCCACAAACCAATATGGAACCCACTTTTATTACCAAATATACGGAAGGATCAAGGAAAATAGAGGGAATAATCCGTAAAAATTGGCCCATCATTTTACAGGACAACTTTCTCAGAGACATATTGCCAGCAAAACCAAAAATAATCTTCAAACGGGCAAAATCGCTCAAAAATGAAATTGCCCCAAGTAACATAGGTATAGATAAACCTGTAACCTGGCTCAAAAACCCAGTAACAGGTAATTATAGGTGCAGTTCCTCTAGGTGTGGGTGTTGCCCATTCATGAGACATAACCTAAAACAAATAGAACAACAAGATGGGCGTAATATACCAATCAAAAACTTTATAAACTGTGCTACACAATTTGTAGTATATATGTTGGAATGCAGCTGCAAGTTAAGGTATGTAGGGAGGACAACCCGGGAACTCAGAAGACGTCTCGGTGAACATAAGTGCAACATTCTAGCTAAATCAGAAAAACATAGCATTCCGAGACACTTTAAGAAACATCACCGGTCTGACCCTGAAGGACTCACTATCACAGGAATAGAAAGTATATCTACTCAAGTACCTCCTGGACAGAGATATAAGAGACTGTGTGAACGTGAGATGTACTGGATTTTTAGGTTAAACACACTGGCACCGGGAGGTCTCAATGAAGAATTGGAGGTCCAAAGCTTCCTTAGCTAGTCATCAAACATTTTCACCCTCCTCTCCCCTTTTGCCCCCCCCCCCCCCCCCCTTTCCCGGTCCTTGTTACTAGCTACAAGTACACAACAGTCCAGTTCCTTTTTTTCCCCCATCCCACCTAGCAAAGCCAGTCCCTAGTCGCTTCAAAGCCTACCCTCATCCATTCCTTTCACAGGCACGAGACACATAAAACTCTTTTGCCCCCCCACTCCACTCCATCAACCCCAATCCCAGGCCACCCTATTTTAGGCCCCCATATAAAATATTTACTCTACCATCAACCCCTTGATTCATCCAGTTACATATGGTACCTCCTCTGACTATAATCAAACCCCAACATTGTACAATACATCTCCACTCACTATACACAGACACAATTTCATAGAAAAACCCCCCCTTTTCCTTCTTTCCTCCTTTTTTCCTAACAAGTGCATATATATCGCAAGAAAATTTTGACATCCAGTATTAGTAATCATGTATACACACCGAACGCAAATTCCAAATACTCTCCACACACCAATAGTCCACTTTTCAATTTATCACCAATAATCCAATAAGAACAAGATGGTTTATGGAATAAGTGTATGACATATTCATGCATTTTTATTTACATGCACATTAACAACCCGTACATTATACCCCACTCTTTCACCTTATATGTATATATTTTTATATATATTTTTTTATGTTTTTATGTAACTATAAGTTTAATTCTAATTCTTTTACAAAGAAACAATGTTTTCTCCAGATTAGCATCCAATTGGTAACTAAACATCTAAATACGTGTATATACGGAAAGTTTGCTTATAGATTTCGAACATTCAAAACTTCCACATACGGAGTTTGTTTAATTTTAATTTTTAATTCCTAATTTTTAACTTGGTTGCACTAATCAGTATGCATCTTGGCATATTTATTGAGGCAACCAGCGCAAGCAAGTACTGTGTATAAAAAAGAGTTATATAAAAAAGAGTTTAATATGCATAATGAGGAGCACTAGTTTACAAGACAAAACGGAAGATATTTTGAGGAAATCAAATGTAAAATAGCAGATGGGCAGATTGCTAGGAGACGCGCATCGTCTAACTGGTTTTAATGTCATGGATGTAAACTGTCAGCGAGTACTGCTCCGCAGCGCTTACACTATTGTTCCCCATTTCTACAACTGTTAGTACCACAGCTCGAATTATTCGAGGTAGGCACGCATATAATGTATTGCCAATTGTTGTAATAATATCCTATATTTTATTTTACAAATAGTATTCTTTTAGCCGCATGACGGCAACAAAAACTTTATTGTTCCAGAAAGACTCTGGTACATCTCCGCCCACAAGGCGGCAACCAGCTCTATTAACATCTTTTTAAAGGCAGCCGTCCAGCCGTCGCGTCACCGGAAGAAGGCGTGGCTAAGCGCCGAAACGCGTTGTGACGATCAGACGGCTTGCCGAGAGGTGTAGGAGCCGGCGGTTTGTCCCCAGTCCCCCTGCCTTCCACCGCAGACGGATCCTTGAAGCCCTGGCCAGGCTCAAGACGTGGGTGATACTCGCTGGCGGCCCCCTACATGTGCATATCTTGCACACACACTGTAAGTGCAATTGTTTTTAGCGTGGAATTTTGTAATAAAAAGTTAATGCACCATAGGAGCGCACCCTTGTTTTCTTGTCCCACATTTTTTTCATGTCCCGCCCATCAGTGCATTGGATCAAATGAGGGTGAGTAGCAAGACAATGACTAGTAGCTGGACTATTGACGGACTCCCTTGTCTATCAATTTTACTGCATGTTGATTGTTAGTTACCAACCTGATGTAGGTAAAACAGAGGCATTTTACTTGCTTTATCAAAAGCTCTCTTGGTAATATTCCGTTAGCCCGGCGCAACCACCAGGTGGCGTTAATTACTTTTCCCCCTCCAGGCCGCCATGGTTAGTAGTGAAAGATGTAACTCTGGTAGAGTTTTATCACCACCTAGTGGATGCGCCCGGCTAATGGAAAAGAACCACTCTCTTTATGAATTGACCTTTATTGGGGTATTTACTTCACAAGTCTGTAACTTTCCTTTTCAATGCGGTAATAGGTTTAGTGAATTGGTATTTGACAAAATATTTGGTAAAAATCTCCTGTTTCTGTATTACTAAATGCAATAATGCATAGTGAATAGACCCCGGAGTGTAGGTAAGCTCAATTGCTACATGGCGATGGTAAAATTGGACGATCAAAATTGGATGCACGTATACACCTTGGCATTGCTATTAAACAAGTTCACGTTGTACTTTACCTGCTGCTGTAAGTGATATCCGAGGCCCCAGCAAGCCTTCTTGTGTAAAGCAGCTATTTACAGTCAAATAAAACAAATAAAAGCGGAACATTTATCAACTTGGGTTGTGCCAAAAGCAGGCGATTATCTGGGCAAATCAAGCAGGGGCTATTAATCAATTGTGAGCAACAGGGGCAGCTGCATATCAGATATTAATTAAGCTAGAGGAATTACTATGAGGAGTGGTCAACAAGATGCAAATAATTCTGAGTTGATGCAGGATTATGCAAATTTCTATATTCCTGTTAACAGACTTTAAAAATAGACCAACTGAATTCCACCTTGGTAGGACTCGAATGGTCAACTTTTAAGCAGCTTAAATTGTATACAAATTGTGCATAGTCCTGCATCAACTCGAAATGATTTGAATCTCACTGACCATCTTTCTATGGATTGAGAATGAGATGCTAATAATGCAGAGTTGATGCAAGCTGTATGCAAGTTTATGCACAGTGGTGTAGTAGTGGATGGCTCTCTCATTTTAATTTCAGAAGGACTTTAAAGAGGAACTGTAACCAAGGATTGGACTTCATCCCAATCAGTAGCTGATACCCCCTTTCCTATGAGAAATCTTTACCTTTCTCGAATAGCTCATCAGGGGGCTCTGTGTGGCTGAAATTGTGGTGAAAACCCTCCCACAGTGTGATGTCATGACCATGGTCCTGACAATTTCCTGTCTGTGAACCTCGTTGCATTGTGAGAAATAACGTCTGTTTCCAACTGCCAAGCAAGCAATATCACCCTCTGTGCATAGAACTCTCTCGGTAATGAACATTTCGTACAGATCACCTGACAGAACTAAAGAAATCACCACCAGTGATAAATTTCAGAATGTAAATCGGAGAGGAAAGATTTTACAATTGGCAAACACTGACTAAATAATCTATAAGCAATTAAATTAATTATGTTATTTTCACAGCAGTTCCTCTTTAAAATCACCAGAAATCTCTGGAAATCGCTGCTAAAACTGCTACAAAAAGCACTCAGCGATTATGTTTTTGCAATTTCTAGTGGGCCTGGGGCTTAACCCTTATTGCGTTTTCATTACAAAAGCGGATTCCCCCTTTAAATCCCAGAATCTTGAGAATGATTTGATAGTCGGCCGTGAAGGTAAAGCTTTTGTCACATGTGAAGAGTGTAAAACTCCAGTGCAGTGTGAGGTCACATTCTATACCCAGCGGGAAAGGTGCTAAAATCAGTCCGTCTGCCCTTCCTACTCCCTCTCCCCGGTGGGGGGGGGGGCATCCCTGCTAGCGAGTCCCGAACTGCTATTTAGTAAAAAATTACACACAGGCTTATGCCTCACCGCTAGCAATGCTATTAGTGGACTCAGGCCCGGCCCTAGACTTTTTGCTGCCTGAGGCAATTTTCAGTGAAATCGCCGCCGCCCCCCCCCCCCCAAGCCGTTGTGGGGGGCCGCCCGAGCTGGAGGGGATAGCGGGCAGGAAGGGGGTATTGGGCCTAGTGGCGGGGAGGGGGGTCGGACCCCCCCTCCCTCGCCTGGGTCCCCCGTCCTCCGCTCCCCTCCAGCTTTAAAAAGGTCTGTGCTGTGGCTGCAACTTTTCGTAAGAGGCAACGGGCGGGGATAACTCACCTCCACTGACGTCACTTCCTGCAGCGTAGCAGGAAGTGACGTCAGTGGATCGCACGCTGGCCTGGAACGAGGAAGAGGTGAGTAATCCCCGCCCGTTGCCTCTTACGAATAGCTGCAGCCACAGCACGGACCTTTTTAAAGCTGGAGGGGAGCGGAGGACGGGGGACCCAGGCTAGGGAGGGGGGGGGTCCGACCCCCCTCCCCGCCGCTAGGCCCAATACCCCCTTCCTGCCCGCTATCCCCTCCAGCTCGGGCTGCCCCCCACACACATGGACGGGCGGGTGCCGCCCCCCCAGAAGTGCCGCCTGAGGCAAAAGTTTCACCCCGCCTCATGGGCGGGCCGGCCCTGAGTGGACTGCTATAGCAAAAACAACAAGAAATGATTATCTTTTATTTATAACATACAAGGTATTACAAATAAATAAATTACAATAAATATTGGAGGCAGATGAGAAAAGCTGCGTAAAGTCTAAAGATGGGTACACACATCAGATAAAAGTCTTTGGAAAATGAAAGATCACAGACCAATTTTACAACCTTCCATGTAGTATGAGAGCATACTCTACACCAGTGGTCCTCAAACTAAAACCCGTGGGTCGAATGCAGCCCCCTGAGACTTTTTCACCGGCTCCCCACTCACAAAATGTATTACTTATAGATGTGGTCCACTGAATCTTTAAATATTGGTGTCTTGTATATACAATAGCAGTGCAGGTATCATCAATCCACAGGGAAGCCAGCGAGCAGTCATTCACTGGCTTCCAATCCAATTCCGCAACAGGTGACACTGCTGTCCAATTGGACAACAGGTTGCTCCCTGATTATGCTTCACTGCTTTTTTTTACTATATGCACATGCTGTATTGTTGGCATTAAATCTGCTTTAGTTAAAGAGACACTGAAGCGAAAAAAAAAATATGATATAATGAATTGGTTGTGTACTATGAATAATTACTAGGAGATTAGCAGCAAAGAAAATATTCTCATATTTTTATTTTCAGGTATATAGTGTTTTTTCTAACATTGCATCATTCTATAATATGTGCAGATTACACAACACTCAGCATTCAAAATGATTCTTTCAGAGCAGTCTGTGAACTAATGACCTCTCCTCTGGCAGAGGAAAAGTAAATAGTTCAATAACAGTTGAGATAATAAAAGTCAGAAAACAGCCCTCTCCACGACTCTGAAAGTCGTAGAGCTTAATGGCTTTTTTGCATAGAGATAACAACTGGAGTTTCTTAACTCTTCCTGTACTGGAAACAATTAGACTGATGTATCTGATATTAATGTTTTATTTCTTAGCTGTACTACACATACAAATCATAATATCATAATTTTTTTTCTCGCTTCAGTGTCTCTTTAAATGGGAGACAAAAGTGCTGCACTTGTAAACAGGTAATAGTTTACACTACCTAGGTTCAATGTAATGTTTTTTTACATCATATTATGCATGCTCTGGCCCCCCATTAGTTTGAAGTATGTTGACCTGGCCCTTGACCGAAAAAGTTTGGGGACCCCTGCTCTACACAGTCTATTCTATTGATCTTTTGCATGTGAATTGAGCTGTACACATGCAAAAGATCAGTTCCTGCAAAAGATCTGTTCCTGCAAATTGCATTCATAGTCTATGATATCTGCAGATCATCATACACACCTTGTTTAACAGACATTCATCTGCAGATCAGATCCACCAGGAAGGATCTTCATATCTGCAGATAATTGTCTGATCTACAGATGAATGTCTGTTAAACAAGGTGTGTATGAGATGTGCAGATATCATAGACTATGGGCTTGATTCACAAAAGAGTGTTAACTGAAGGTTTACACCCGCGTGTTAACTAACGTTTGCGCGTGTCATCGTGCGCAAACCCTTGTTTAGCACGCAGGCAATAAGACTTTGCGCGCGCAAAGATACACGCGCGTCACTTCGCGTGTTAACTGGTTAGCACGGCCGTGCTATCAGTTAACACTCTTTTGTGAATCAAGCCCTATGAATGCAATTTGCAGGAACGGATCTTTTGCAGGAACAGATCTTTTGCAGATACTGATCTGTTGCATGTGTGCAGCATCTTTGTGTACATCATCTTGCAAAGATTTTTTCATCTGATGGGGAGTTCAGCTCAATAGAATAGACTGTGTAGAGTATTGCCTCATACAGGGCCGGCCTTTGATATGAGCGACCGGAAAGGTCACTCAGGGCGCCAGCACTCAAGGGCGCATGCGCCCTGTCGCCCCGCTGTCTCTCCCTGCGTCCTCTCCGTCTGTAATTAGAGCAGGGCTACAAGAACATGGTCGCCGATGTCCACAAATGCGGATAATTGGCGGCCATTTTCTTGTAGCCCTGCTTTAACTACAGATGGAGCAGAGGCGGGGAGAGAAGAGTGACATCGGCGCTAAACCGTGGAAGTCAGGTGAGTCAGTCTCTGCCCGGGCCCGTTGCCACAGAAAGGGGAGGATTGACTGGGGGCATACTACCTACAACTGGGGGCATTCTACCTACACTGGGGGCATTCTACCTACACTGGGGGAATTCTACCTACACTGGGGGAATTCTACCTACATTGGAGGCATACTACCTACATTGGGGCAGCATACTACCTACACTGGGGGCATATTACCTGCACTGGGGGCATACTATCTACACTGGGGGCATACTACCTACATTGGGGGCATACTACCTACACTGGGGCATACTACCTACACGGGGGGCATGCTACCTACACTGGGGGCATAATACCTACACTGGGGGCATACTAAATACACTGGGGGCATACTACTTACACTGGGGCATACTACCTACACTGGGGGCAGCTATGCTACTACACTGAGGGCATACTACCTACACTGGGGGCATACTACCTACACTGGGGGCAACTATGCTACTACACTGGGGGCAACTATACTAGCTACCTATACTGGGGCAACTATACTACCTATACTGAGGGCTACTATACTAGCTACCTTCACTGTGGCAACTATACTACCTATACTAAGGGCTACTATACTAGCTACCTTTACTGTGGCAACTATACTACCTATGCTTGGCTACCTACACTGAGGGCACCTACACATGAGATCCTATACTGAGGGCACCTATACCTGGCTACCTACCTACCTATACTGAGTCTGAGGGCATTTTTTGGGGAGGGACGCACCACAGCTATAACGAGCGTTGCAAATTGTTGGTTCTATATATATGGGCCTGTGTGTGTGCGTGCGTATGTGTGTACGCGCGCAAAGAGGATGGGGGGGGCACCAAAATCCGGTTTCGCTCAGGGTGCAGTGAAACCTAAGGCCGGCCCTGCTCTCATACTACATGAAATTGGTCTGTGATCTTTCATCTTCCAAAAACTTTTATCTGATGTGTGTACCCACCTTAAAGGTGGCCATACACTTATAGAATTGCAGCAGATTCGACCATCAGATAGATTTCTGTCAGATGCCTATCAAGTCGAATCTGACAGGAATGTATATGATGTGTGCTACACACTAGGAACAGAATGAAATTTATTGAAATTCGATCGAAATACAGTGTTGCAACGTTCGATCCAATGCAACCCTATGGACCATCGATCGTCTGCCAGTAGCCGATTGACCCAGATTTTCCGTCTGGACCGATCGAGCAAATCGATCGAAATCAGCCGCAAATCGATCGGTCGGCTGATTTGAAAGAATCGATTTCCAAACGATCGATCGATGGCTGAAATCGACTAGTGTATGGGCCCCTTAAGCTGGTTTATGCAAATTTATGCAGCTGAAAATTGGACCATTCAAATCGCTGTAAGGGCCAATTCACACTTAAAAAGCGCAGGTGTGATCGCTCGAGAATCGTGGCAAAATGCTGCAGGTAACATGTTTTGCGATTGCTGTTAATCGTGAAATGCCTGCGGCAATTGTGGCAGTGAGATCACTGGCATTAAGTTTCTATTGCGCTAGTGCTTTAAAAAGCGCTAGCGCTTCGGCGATTAGCTGGAATCACCCGCTAATTGTCCTAATAAGAGCGGGCCCCAAGGTGCCCATTCACTACTTGATTTTTGGCATTGATATCTGGCCAATTCTATAACCATCGAATCTGGAAGATATCAATGCCACAACATGGCCAAGCGATCGATCTGCAGCCAAAATCGGTCAAATGGTTGGATTGGGCATGTTTGAAAAAATTGGTTGCAAGGGCTCGATCGGGGGCGCGGCGTTAACGGTGCTTGATTTCCCAGCAGACCAGCCGACCGGTGTCTTCCCAAGTATATATGTCCCGTCCACCCTTCCCCCTCAGGCCCATGGTGCGTGTTGTAGGGGTGGCGTTTCATGAGAAAGCAGTGTCCTGCGCAGAGCCGGATTTACCATAAGGCACTGTAGGCATGTGCCTACAGGTGCCTGATGATGGAAAGGCGGCTAGCTACCTTCTCTCTTCTAGTGCCTCCCTCCCTCCTTCCCTATTGAGAGTGTAAATGAGAGGTTAGTCACCCTGCTTTCGGCATTCCACTGATGAGATCTACCTTCATTCAGGGGCACCTCTACCTACTTAATACTGAGGTTCCTCTAGCTACCTAATACTTAGGGGCACCTCTAGATACTTAATATTGAGAATAGCTATGGCTACCTAATACTAAGGGGCACCTGCAGCTACCTATGGCAGGCAAGGGAAGTAAGGGAGAAGTAACAGCTGGGACAGTCAGCACACTTGCAGTGCGGTTCAACAGGGATTTGTAGTTTCATGGAGGGCGGAGTCTAAGGTGCCAAGACATTTGTGCCTATAGGCTCCTGGGAGGTAAATCCAGGCCTGGTCTGGCGTCTTTTTTTTAAAGTGAATGGGAACCGCATTTAAAAAAATGAGACAGATACTTACCCAAGGAGAGGGAAGGCTCTGGGTCCTATAGAGCCTTCCGGCTCCTCTCCTGGTCCCCTCGTTCCAGTGCTGGCTCCCCTCCCCTGTAGCAGTATTTGACTAATTTAGTCAAATACTGCTTTACCCGGCCGAAGGAGGCTTCAGAAGTCTTCAGAAGTCTTCAGGGAGCCCGAGTGCTCCTGAAGAAAGGCGGCCCTGTACTGCACCTGCACAAGCACGTTTTCTTGCACGCTCATGCCTGTGCAGTATGGAGCCGCACGTCTTTGGGAGGACACGGCTCCCGAAGACTTCCAAATACCTTTTTGGCGGGGGTTTGAAATGGGGGGGAGCCAGCACAGGATAGAGAGCACTGAGAGAGGAGACTCAAGGCTCTATACATCCCAGAGCCTTCCCTCTCCTTAGGTAAGTATTTGCCTCATTTTTTTTAAAATTCGGTTCCCATTCACTTTGAGGGCTCATTTCCACTATCGCGAATCCGCATGCGTCCAACGCATGCGGATTCGCACATGTAATGCTAGTGGATCGGCCTGTTTCCACTGTAGCGTTGTTGAGGTGCGTTTTTTTCAGCGGTGAAAAAAACGCACAAAAGAGCCGCAGAATTTGCCTGCGAGTGGAATGCATGCGAATCGCATGCAATGTATTTAATAGAGAAATCGCATGCGGTTTCCCCATGTATTTTTTGCCACGAATTTGCATGCAAATTCGCATAGGTACCAATGTAAATCCACACAGGCAGTGACATGGTTAAAATCGCATATACCCTCACCTATGCGAATTCGCGGCAAAAAACGCATGGTGAATCGCATCCGCATGCGATTTCATCAGCGGTGGAATCCAGGCGATTCCGCACCGCAATAGTGGAAACGAGCCCGAATTGTCATTACTGTACTATTCAATTGTACTATTCATTTGGTCCATTTTCAGAAGATGCGGTGCGTTGCTAGAATCACACATATTGCCATGCACAATGTTAAACAAAGAACTTTCACATTGGCCAGTGGCTTCTTTGTGTGCGTTACATTGCCTGCCGTTACAAATGTCATTTTTGGTTGTGTTGTGTGTGCATGTAATGCAATGCCCCAGTATGAAACTGGCCTTGGAATCAGAGCAGGATTATCCACCAGGCAACCTAGGCAGGTGCTTGGGGCCTAGTAGGCGTCAAGGGGCCCACCTGCCGCCACCTTAGGCCTCTCTCCACTTCAGCTTACCGAAAGGGCCACAAGGGGAGCCCAAATCCCTAGGGCCTATTACATCTCGCTCAAGCTCTGCTTGGAATAGCGCTAAGGGCCTGTTTCTACTACACGCAGATTGGGTGCAGAAAAACTGACTCCAATGAATGCCTATGGGAAAATCTGCATCAGAAAAATCGCGTTTAGTGGAAACAGGCCCGTATACATTAATTGGAGTCAGTTTTTCTGCATCCAATCTGCGTGTAGTGGAAACCGGCCCTAAGAGCCCATTCACACTAGAAGCTTTTTTGTGAGCGTTTTGCAATTGATTAGCATTTTTTAAAATCGCTCCCATTCACTTTCATTAAAATCACTGTAAAAATCGCTGCAATTTTGCGATCGCGTATGCGAAAATCGCAGCGATTTTATTCCAGCGATTTTTACCACGATTTTAATGAAAGTGAATGGGAGCGATTTTAAAAACTGCTAATCAATCGCAAAACACTCAGAAAAGTGCCTCTATTGTGAATGGGCCCTCAATCTACATTTTGGGGAGTTTACAGAGCTGCCAGTCAGCGGGAACTTAGCGGAGAGTTCAGCGTTATTCCGCACAGAGTGATTACTGTTCAGTCCCGCAGATGATAAAAAAAAGAAAACAATTATTACTGTTATAGTTTCAGCAGACTTTCATTCCAACTTGCCAAACTGGGTCACTCTCCTCGCCTCACCCCCCGCTTTATTGTCTAAATTTCTGTGGAGGAGGAAATATCATTTCTAAATGTTTTCTTCTGAAAACTCCAATATAGCGGAAGCCGGCATTTTAATATGTTCCTGTGAAGTCCGCATTGTCTTTCCCTATAAAATAGAAACTGATCAAACGTCCTTGGGGGATTTTTAATATTAAACATTCTGCAGGGTTCCCGGCTCAGATGACTGGCTGTTATTAGACCCCACAGGACACTTATTATAGAGGCCTCCGGCTGCCGCTCTCTCTGCTGCTACTGCGATAAACCAGGAAACAGCGCTGTTAGGGACTCGCCGCATCGTCGTCAGCTGACAAGCCGCCTTCAGATATTATTTTATTCCTTGTTCTGTGCGGGATTCATTGCCGGGGATTGTTGTAACAGATCAGCCAGGGCCAGATTTACCAATCGCCACTGTAGGCTTGTGCCTATAGGCGTCCCTTGTGTGAAAGGTGGATCACTGGCCATCCAAAGTGGTCCCCTTCTCCATCTCCCTCCCTGGAGAGCAGAGGGGAGGTTAATTGTACTGGTTGGAGAGAGAGGGGGAAGGGGGGCACATCTGGCTACCTATTAGGAGAGGGGTACATGGGGAGACACATCTGGTTGGGGGGGACTGTTTAATGGGGCACATCAGGCTGGCCAGAGGGTGTGGCTTGAGGAGGTGTGTCTGGTGTTAAGGGGTGGGGTTACAGCATCAGAGCTTATGTGCCTACAGCAGGGGTCAGGAACCTTTGTGGCTGAGAGAGCCATAAACGCCACATATTTTAATGTAATTAAATGTAATTCCGTGAGAGCCATACAATATGTTTCAAACTAAATACAAGTACAATGGGAGCGGCCGTTATTATTGGGGTAGCACGAGTAAGTTAGTAGTGCATGCTACAGCAGTAGCGTACCTACTTTGAACATTTTACTTGCGCTGCCACACTAAGCTGCGCTGCTTGAGCAGTGTAGCTTAGTGAATCAACCTCTACTGATTTGTATGTGAGCCAGATGCAGCCATCAAAAGAGCCACATCTGACACCCGAGCCATAGGTTCCCTACCCCTGGCTTATAGGCTCCTGAGCTATCAAGGATACCCGAAGTTACATGTGACTACCATGTGACCCTTACTGATATTGCTGCTTTTCAAAAACGCATGTAAAACGCACATAGTTTATCTCAATGGGGATGCAGAGGAATGTGATTTTACATAAGGGGTTTTTTTTTTAAGTTTATGGTTTGGTTAGGGAAAATAATAAAAACTGAAAATACGAAATGCACAAAAAAAGGTTTAAAACGCAAACTCGAAATGCAGTTGTATACAAAAAAACACCAAAAACACAGCAAAAAAAAAAAAAAATCAAAACCGCACAGTCCAGAAAACACACTGCCTACTGCTCTCCCAGCCTGTATGAAGGTTGTGAGAATACGGAAAATTGTATACTTACCTGCCGGTAATTTTCCTTTCCTGGTGTTTCTCCATGTCAGCACACTTTTGGGCAAACCCCACCCCTTTTGCCCTGACAGGACGTCCCAATGTTTTAAGAGAGCTAGCCCTACCCCATACTGTCATTCTTAGTAACACATCCGAGCCGACAGCATAGGGTGGGCCCGTATGCTGACATGGAGAAACACCAGGAAAGGAAAATTACCGGCAGGTAAGTATACAATTTTCCGTATTCCCTGGAGTTTCCCATGTCAGCACACTTTTGGGCAATAACTAGACACATATTCAGGGAGGGATATGCTGCATAAATGATTTTACTTAATGCAAAAAGAACAGAAGGCACATGAACAAAAAATAAGATATACAATCACTCTTTACACTGCAGAGTTAATTGCAGAAGATATTATCTTTTTCCCAAACTCTATGGAAGACAAGATTGCCGGGTCAACACTATAATGCTTGAGAAATGTGTGACCCGACGACCAGTTAGCCGCTTTACAAACGGTTGTTAATGAAACTTTTCCTAAAGTAGCCCACGAGGAAGCCATACTTCTCGTCGAATGGGCGATAATGTCCTGCGGAGGCTCCAAGCCATTGGCTTGATACGCCTGCTGAATAAGGGATACGATCCACTTTGAAATCGTCCTTGTAGAGGCCATATATCCCTTTCTATAGCCTGCACAAATGACGAATAATCTGTCAGTTTGTCTTATATCCTGCGTAAGCCGTAAGTATGCTTTTATTGTTGAAGGAACATCTAGTGGATGAAGTTGCAATTGGTTTCCCTCCAAGTGGAAACTTGGCAAAGTCCATTCCTGATTCAGATGGTATTCAGATGTCACTTTTGGTAAAAAAGATTGCACTGGGTGAAGAACCACTCTGTTTTCAAAGAAAGATAAGTTAGGTTCTCTACAGCTCAGAGCCTGCAATTCCGAAACTCGCCTCCCTGATGTGATTGCCAGCAGGAAAACAGTTTTTAAGGAAATATCAACTAAATTCGCTTTAGCATTATCAAATTTTTCAGAAGTCGATAGATAATTGAGAACTAGGGGAAGATCCCACTTCGGGAACCTGGGCTTGAATGGAGGCTTAATTCTTATTACTGCTCTAAAGAACTGTTTTATTAGGGGGTCCGTGGCCCAGGCTGAGCCGGAAATGGAAGATATTGCAGACACGTGCCTTTTTAGAGAAGAATATGCCAATCCTTTTTCCAGACCACTTTGTAGGAAAGACAACAGGTGACTCACAGCAAACTTTTTAACAGAAAAGCTATGATGAGCAGCAAAGTTCGTAAAAGCTCTCCAAACTCTATTATATGAATCTACTGTTGTAGATTTTTTTGCTTTTAGAAGTGTATTGGTAACCTCCAATGAGCAACCTAAGGCTTCTAGTCTAGACCTTTCAAATTCCAACCCATCAGCTTCAGTGTCTGAGGGCTCTGATGTACAAAAGATCCTTGGGCAAGCAGATCTACAATTTCCGGAAGAGGTAGTGGGTCCTGTGTGTTCAGCTGTAGCAGGAGCGGAAACCACGGCCTCGCAGGCCAAAACGGAATTACTGCTAATACTCGTAACTTGGAGTGACTTAACTTCCGCAGGAACCTGAAGTTTAGAGGAATTGGCGGAAAGGCGTATGCCAGGTTGAAAGTCCAGTGCTGTGTCAGTGCATCCGTTGCCACTGCTTTGTGGTCCAGAAATCTGGAAAAATACTTCGGAACTTTGTGGTTGAGTGTTGATGCAAAGAGGTCTATGTCTGGGTATCCCCACTTCCTCACCAGCCTTTGGAACGCTGAGTTGTGAAGGGACCACTCGTTGTTGTCGAGTCTGTGTCTCGATAGAAAATCCGCCTGGACATTCTGGGAGCCAGGTAAAAACATTGCTGACAGATTCTGGAGATTCTTCTCCGCTAAAGCCATTATTGGTGACATCTCCTCCAGCAAGGAAACACTTCGCGTCCCCCCTTGCCTCTTGACATAGGCCACTGCTGATGTATTGTCCATCCTTAAAAGGACTGCTTTTCCCCTCAGCAGGGGAAGAAAGAACAACAGCGCCTGGTATGCTGCTCTGAGCTCCAGAATATTGGACACAGTGCCCTCCATTGGACATACCCACTGTCCCTGCGCTGAACGATTCTTGAGTGTTGCACCCCAACCGCTCGCACTGGCGTCTGTTGTAACAACCTCCCACTCCGGTTGCTGAATCAGACAGGGCTTTCTGAGGTTCTTCTCCATCAACCACCAATCTAGCGAATGTGTCACTTCGTGTGTCAGGAAGATTCTCTGGGTTAGATTCTCCGAGTTCCATTGATGAAGAAAGTTCAACTGAAAGGGGCGAAGATGCCAGTGAGCCCACATTACCATCGGTATCATAGACGTCATCCAACCTATGACTCTCATACACTCCCTGGCTGTCAGACAAGATCTTCTCCTGACATTCCACATTCTTCTCTGGAAATCCTGCAGTTTCTCCTCTGGAAGGGACACTGTATTGTTCACTGTGTTCAACAATGCCCCCAAAAAAACGATTAGCCTCGTCGGGGATAAGACACTTTTCTGAAGATTGGTTAGCCACCCAAACTCTTTCAATGTTACTAGAAGTATTTGTTGATGGGCCATCAGCTCTTCTTTTGATGAGGCCAGGAGAAGGATGTCGTCGAGGTAGTGAAGGACACGCACTCCCCGAAGACGCACTAACACAATCACCGATAAAAGAACCTTCGAAAAAGTTCTGGGCGAAGTTGCTAGCCCAAAGGGTAGGCAAGTGAACTGGAGATGCAACTTGCCCACAGCAAAACGCAGAAAAATCTGAAAATCGTCGTGAACCGGAACATGAAAATATGCGTCTTTCAAGTCTATCGAGGACATCCAATCCCCTGGCCTTATTGACATAACAATGGTCTGCAGACTCTCCATTTTGAATCTTGGTATAACCACGAACTTGTTCAGCTTTTTCAAGTCGAGGACTGGTCTCAGCTCTCCAGATTTTTTCTTGACTAAGAAGATTGGGGAATAAAAGCCCTGTCCTCTCTGACTTTGAGGCACTACCGACACTGCCTCCTGTTTTATTAGTTTTGAAACATAATCTACTAAGATCAATACTTTCTCCTTTGATTTTGGGATTCTTGTGTAAACAAAATTCTTGTAAGGAGGAGGCCTTTTGAAGGACCATTTGTGACCGTGTGATACCGTGTTCACCACCCATTTGTTCTGAATGTTTCCCGCCCAGATTTCCCTGAAACTTTTTAGTCTTGCCCCCACAGAGAAGTTCTGGACGGGCAGAGTTTCAAAAGGACTTAGCGTTATCAGAAGGAGCAGAAGAAGACCTAGACTTCCCCGCCTTTTGAAAGGGTTGCGTATTCTTCCAACCTCTCCTATATTCTCTTCCAGGCCTATAACTCTTAGACTCACTAAATCTTGAAAAAGGTTGTCTTTTGGATTGATTAGAAGGAAATCTTTGTCTTCTGAACTTCCTATCCTGGGGAAGCAGCCCTGACTTACCTCCCGTAACTCGGGAGATAGCGGCATCCATTTTTGGCCCGAATAGGTTTTTTCCGTCAAACGGGATTTTTGTCCAGGTCTGTTTAGACAGGGGCGTAGCAATAGGGGTTGCAGAGGTAGCGACCGCATCGGGGCCCTTGGGCCAGAGGGGCCCCAAAGGGTCCTCCCTCAACTACAGTATTAGGTCTCTATTGGTCCTGTGCTCATAATTATCACTTCTCTAGATACTTTGAATATTGGTAATCATTAACAAACTGTTCCCCATCACCTTCTTGCACCTCTGACACTGTAGTTGTCAATGGCAGATTTTGTGTGTGTCGTATCAATTGTTAGGTATAGAGTGCTTGGGGGGCCCCATTGTAAAACTTGCATCGGGGCCCACAGCTCATTAGCTACGCCACTGTGTTTAGACGATGGATCCGCAGCCCAGGGTTTGAGCCAAAGAGCCCGCTTAGACATTACAGAATAAAGCATTGATCTTGAAGAGGATCTAATTATATCCACACTAGCTGTTCCCACAAAGTCTGATGTCAATTTTAAATCATCAAGTTGGGATAGAATCTCCTCCAAATCTAACCCCCTTCTTAGTCTACTTTGAATGTCCTCCACCCAGAGTCTTGATGCTTTGGCCACAGAGGTAAGGGTAATCGCTATCTTTGCTGATTCCCCCGCTGATAAGTACGACCTTTTGAGATCCTGATCTAGCTGCCTATCCATAACATCTCGGAAAGAAACCGAATCCTCCAAAGGAAGGGTCACGTTTCTTACAATTTTCATGAGAGATGCATCAACTATAGGGGATGTTTGAAAGATATTCTCATCTTCCGACATGAGTGGATACAATTTTTGAAAACGATTTTTTAAAGAGGGTTTTTTAACTGTCTTCTCCCATTCCTCAAACACCATCTCTCTAACCTCTTCCATAAGCGGGAACGCTAGCTTAGTTTTAGATAAATGCTTAAAGAATCTTCTCCTTTTCTGCTCAGGGGCCTCCGACTCCTCCTGCCAAGATAGAGTCTCCTTAATCTTAGTAACAAAAGCTGGAATTAACGAGAAATCAAAGTCTATTTCGCCTTCTTCAGAGGTATCAGAGCTATCCCCTGAGTTTTGCGATGAAGCATAAGAGTCACAGGGAATGGGGGACCTTCTTTTTGTAGACAATTCTGAAACAGTATCTTTCACTACTTGTTTGATAAGGGAAGACACTTCCCTATCTTCTCTGGCTATATCAAAGTGGCAAGCCTCACAGACTTTTTTATTCGGTAAAGATGACCTTCCGCAAATCCAACACTGATTTGACAGAAATCCACTCCCAACTTTTTGATTGTCTGGTCTATTTGGTTCGATCCTATCTGAGTCTTCACTGGATGATTTTCTTACTGTCTCCTGCACAGTAACTGCTGAACTTGCTTCATACTGAGGACCTTTAGAATGAGATGACGTATAAACATGAGGGGACTTTGAATTTTCTCCTTGTTTATCTATAGAAGGTCCTGCAGACGAATATGACTTTGTCTGTCGATCACTTCTAGAATGTGCTTTTTCTTCATCACTTCTACGCCTAAGGAGATGATAAAAGAAAAAATACTTCATGAGTATTAACACCTATTTTGTGCTCTTTTTTAGCTCTCATTTTAAATAGTCTTACCTATTTGAATCTTTAGATGAAGACTCTCCTTTATGTTTCCCCATAATGCAGCTAAATAGAGAAGAAACAGAAGGAACTATGAATGGACTTTCCAACTAACCATACACCTACCAGAAAACAACCAGGAACTAATCATACATGCACGAAAATACAAAAGATACACCCAGCAAGCGCCAATGCCTACTGACAGCAAAGCCACCTGCTGCACATCACCGGGCAACAGCAAACACAAAGTAAACACAAATGAAGCAATAATCACCAGTATAGCTACCAGTCCTGATGCGCCTGAGGGGTCCACGAATGCTGCCCAAGCTGTACTGTCCAGCCGTAGACTGACTCCATGCTGAGGAGACGCCGTTAAATAGGCAGAGGAGCCGCCCAGTATCCGGCGAAAATCTGCCCACAAGAAAAATGGCCGCCACAGACTTCCGCCCAGCTGGCCATATAGAGCAGGGAGAGACGCGCGCGCGCCCCTAATACATCACTTCCGGGGAAGACAGGCCAGGAATACTAGAGGAGACGCCGGGTGAAAGACGCAGAGTAAGAATACAGCTGCGGGGAATCCGCCATGCCTGTTGGCATGCAATGCGGACGCAGGAGCTTTCCTTGTAGGCCCCGGAGAGTAAACGAGAGGGGGCTCTGTGACTTGTCGGAGCATTTAGCTACCAAAGACACAGACTTCAGCAAGAGAGCACCAACTTGCCGGTCACCGCATAGCGGAGGTAAGACATCTTTTAACACGGGACATCCTGCTAGAGGCGAGGAGTAGAAAAAAGAATGACAGTATGGGGTAGGGCTAGCTCTCTTAAAACATTGGGACGTCCTGTCAGGGCAAAAGGGGTGGGGTTTGCCCAAAAGTGTGCTGACATGGGAAACTCCAGGGAAATTATCCTGGTAATGAGACGAGCGGGGATGGAAAGGTGACGATATCCCACCACCATCTCGTCGGCTTGTCTGGCAGAGAGAACAAGTCAAACTAGGGCAGAAGTTGTGGGAATAAAAAGGATGCAACATCAAATGGCGTTTGTCCTGGGGTAAGTCATTGCACTGAGTGATGACCCACATGGTGTTTATCAACTACAGAAACAGACAAATTCACAGATACTCTGGACTACTTGTTCATGGTGCAGGTAAAATGCAGAAACACTCCTGCTAGCCCACCACCAAGTCTTACATAAGTGGATTCAAAAAAACATTTTTTTTAAATCAATTTCTTTTAAAGAGATACTGTAACGGAAAAAAAGTGCCCCTGGGGGTACTAACCTCGAGAGGGGGAAGCCTCTTGATCGATATTAATGAGGTTTTCCCCATCCTCCTAAGCCTCAGGCCGATTTCACACTCCCAACGAGTGTTGGCATTTATACATATTAATTAGATCCCCTCTAAAGCTACATACACACATACGACAACGATCGTTTGTTGTGAACGACGAACGAACTTTTAATTGACGAAAGAAAGACCTAAGTAAAGTTAGCTTTTAAAGGTGTGTAAAGATCTGATCGTTAGAACGAACCTTACATCACGTAAAGCAACTATTGCACTTGTGCATAAAAATGCAAAGTTCCATGGAGAAACAGCGAAATGCGCATGTCAAGCCTAGTACGAACGACCGTTTCCAACGATGTACTACTTTTGCAAACGATCGTCATTGGAAAAAATCCACCAAGTTAGATTGTTCGTTTTTAACGATCTAGCTCATTCGTCGTTAGACTTAATGGTCGTTGGCTGCATTTTTTTAAACGATCGTCATTTGAAATGATCGGGGAACGATCGTTTCAAACGACTATAGTCGTAAGTGTACGCACCTTTAGGCGTCTTTTCTCTAGACTAAATAAACCCAGTTTATCTAACCTTTCTTGGTAAGTGAGATCTTCCATCCCAGGTATCAATTTTGTAGCTCGTCTCTGCACCTGCTCTAAAACTGCAATATCTTTTTTGTAATGTGGTGCCCAGAACTGAATTCCATATTCCAGATGTGGCCTTACTAAAGAGTTAAACGGGCATTATTATGCCAGCATCTCGTGTCTTTATTTCTCTTTTAATGCATCCCAAAACTTTATTAGCTTTAGCTGCAGCGGCTTGGCATTGAATACGATTATTTTTTAACAAGAAAAAAAAATGAGTACTCCTAAGTCCTTCTCCAAGTTTGATGTCCCCAACTGTATCCCGTTTATTTTGTATGGTGCTAGACCATTGGTACGAGCAAAATGCATGACTTTACATTTTTCAACATTGAATTTCATCTGCCATTTATGTGCCCAGGTAAGTATCTGCTTTTTTTTTTATAGGTTCCCAATAGCTTTAAACAGTACACGATCTAGCCACTAACTATACGTTTTCAGATGTATCTTATTGTGCTGATGTTTTGTCATTAGCAAAGTATTGGTACTTAAAGTGGCCCTGTAGTGACATACAGTAGAATGCAGTAAATGATTCAGGATACCCACTTTTATGGTAATTTTCCTGGTTTCAGCATCAGAAACGCTTCCTATATCTATATATTTCTGTATATTGGTATGTAACCCTGCCCTGCTAGTGATGCTTAGTCTAGGCTGTTTTAGCTCCCAGTGCATTCTGGGAGGCCAGACATTATTTTCACTGGCTTCGGAATTCTTAGAAACAAACATTCCACAACAATGCACCTGACAGCAGGCCCAGATTTATGTCACGGGATCCTATAGGCACACATGTCCTGGCACCCTAGACTTCACCCTCCATGAACCTACAAACCTCCGCCGAACCGCATCCCAAGTGTGCTGGCTGCCCCAGCTGTCACTTCTTCCCTACTTACCCTGCCTGTCATAGGTAGCTGCAGGTGCCCCTTAGTATTAGGAAGCCATAAGTACCTTTAATATTATGTAGCCAGAGGTGCCCCCAAGTATTAGGTAGCTACAGGGGTTGCTGGCTGGGTGAGTAACCTCTCATTTACACTTTCATCAAGACTCTGCATAGGGAGGGAGGCGCTCCTTTCCATCATCAGGCGCCTGTAGGCACGTGCCTACAGTGCCTTATGGTAAATCCGGCCCTGCCTGACAGAACTAAAGATGTCGCCACCTTTGATAAATTTAAGAATGTAAATCAGGGTGAGGAAAGATTTTGCAACAAGCAAACACTGTAGATTTATTAAGGAATATTGTAAAATATTTTTTTTTTATTCATTTCGTTATTTTCACTACAGTGCCTCTTGAAAGTGAACCAGAGACGAAGCATCCTCATGTATTTTACCATGGAAATCAGTGGGAACATTAGAGAAAACACTTACCATGCTCTCTGTTCCATCCTCACTGCTAAAAGTGTCTGTTATCTAGCTGAGATAAGAATCCCGGACTGAGCATTGAGTCTGGCTTTGCTATAATGACTCAGCTATAATGATTCCTGAGCAAAGCCAGCAGGGGGCAGGCTTGGACTTGAAGACAGCAAAGAACACAGTCTCAGCTATAATTATTCTGTAGCAAAGCCAGACCGACTGCTTAGTCGGGATTCTTATCTTAGAGGTGATAACAGGCAAATTAAACAGAGAACAATGTAACAAAGAGCAGATTAGGTGTTTACTGTCATGTTCCCACTGATTTATAAGGTAAAATACATGAGGTTGCTTCATCTCTGGTTCTCTTTAAGAATCCAGCAGGCCACACTAGTCTGTTCTGGTCCTGAAGTTTCTCCATCTGCACCAGAAAAGTGGAATGTTGTGCTGTACAGCATACCTGTGAAACTCCGGCCCGTGGGCCAAATCTGGCCCTCAAAGCCATTAAATGTGGCCCTCCAGTGGTTTCCCCACTTGGCATTATGTTTGGCCACTCTCTAGACCACCAGGGAAGCTATATTGGAGGTGAAGCCCTAGAGCACCCGGTAAGCCATATGGGGAGGTAGAGCCGTGACAAGGTCCTCCAGCACCCAAGGCTGAGACAGCAAAGTGCGCCCCTCCATCCTTCCCACCCCAGCTGTCACACACTGATTGCTATTCGAATAACAGGTGCCCCTAACACCTTAATCTCTAGTTATCTGGCTTGCAGTTACTGCCATGTATCCCCTTTTCTTATTTCTCTCTGCTTCAAACACAATAGGGATATGATAGCTGAGTGAGTTGTGCGCCCCTCTCTTACACTGCGCCCTGAGGCTGGAGCCTCTCTTGTGCCTTGGCCCCGGGAGGAGGTAGGGGAAAGTTTGACACCCCTGCTGTAGAGCAAGAAAAATTAAACACATCACATATTGTCACACATGTTCTATTTTGCTGTATGTCACCCCTAAATATTGTCTGTAACCTAAACTAATGTCCAGCGCTGCGTAATATGTTGGCGCTTTATAAATACAATAAATAAATAATATTTGCTTGCTGGGTGTAAGGAGGAAACACTGTGTTCCTGGCGAGATCAGAGGATTTGCAGCCAATTTCCACATCTGCCATAATCAGCATTTCTTGCTGGGATCTTTTAAATAAGATTATCATAGGTATTGCTAGAAAGCTGCTGATCACTTTACATGCCCTGATTCTGATAATACTGTACTGATCTGATTGTGAGTCTCTTACTTCAGATTCTAGGAGGAAAAAATGGTATTCTATCTCCCCCTACAGTTCATAAAATGAAAGTGTTTGAGTTTTCTGCTTGTTTGCCTATGTAAGCTCTCCCTTAGCCAAGTCACGCTGTAGCCAAAGAAACAGGTGTGCATGAAATAGAGGCACAAGGAAAAATGGGCGCTGGGTGAAGCCGATATAAGTGTAAATAATAAATAACGTTGTGAATTGGACGCCAAATGAAAACGGAAATATTTGCAGTGCTAATGACGATAGTAAAACATAGGTAAATGTTACCGATATTTTACTAGAACTAAACCTAACCCTACTCTCACATAGAACCTAAACACCCCCTTCCTGACGCCTAACCCTAAACCCCCCCTTCCTGACGCCTAACCCTAAAATCCCCTTTCCTGACGCCTAACCCTAAACCCCCCCCCCCTTCCTGGCGCCTAACCCTAAACACCCCCTTCCTGACGCCTAACCCTAAACCCCCCTTCCTGACGCCTAACCCTAAACACCCCCTTCCTGGCGCCTAACCCTAAACACCCCCTTCCTGACGCCTAACCCTAAACCCCCCCTTCCTGACGCCTAACCCTAAGCACTCCTCTTCCTGACGCCCAACCCTAAAATCCCTCTTTCCTGACACCTACCCTTCCTTAAAATCCCCCCTTCCCCCCGCCTGACGCCTAATCGTAAAACGCCCCTTCATGATGCCTAACCCTAAAAGCCCCCTTTCCTGACACCTAACCTTAACACCCCACCTTCTTGAAGTCTAACGCTTAAATCCCTCTTCCTGATTCCTAACCCTAAAACCCCTCTTCCTGACCCCTAAAACCCCCCTTCCTGACCCCTAACCCCCCCTTCCTGATGACTAACCCTATAACCCCTCTTCCTAACCCCTAAAACCCCCCCTTTCTGACACCTAACCCTAAGTCCCTCCCATTCCTGACACCTAACCCTAAAACCCCTCTTCTGACCCCTAACCCCCCTCCCCTTCCTTCCTGATGCCTAACCTTAAAACACACCCTTCCTGATGCCTAACCCAAAACCCCCTTCCCCCTCCTAACTGCTGCTGAGCGTGTATATACTCCTTGAGATTACCGCTCCTGGATTCTTTTTTCCAACCACAGCCTGGCTCGGGGTTACCACCACGGTAGGGGAGAGGGATACATAAGGGTGGGGTGTAAGTCCAGGGAAGGAGGTTGGAGATATAAACATGAGACCCTGGAGCAAAAAAAAACTATATATATAAAATCGTGTGTGTGTGTGCGTGCGTGCGTGCGTGCGTGCGTGTGTGTGTGTGTGTCAGTCACGATCACTCAAACGGCTTGACCGATTTGAACGGAACTTGGTATACAGATCCCTTACTACCTGGGATGATATGTTCTGGGGGTCTCGTCCCCCCTGCACACCTGGGCGGAGCTACAAACAGCAAATCAGATTCCACCCATTCATGTGAATGGAAAAAAATGTAAAAGGCTGCCATTCTCACAGTAATCAAGCCAGAGCCCCCACACTTGGCACAGTTGGTCACTTGGTGACCGAGGTTACAAATCCAGGAAAAGTGGGTGGTGCATAAAACAGCCAATCAAATTTCAGCCATTCATTTTAAATGAGAAAATGTAAACTGCCTCCATTCTTATACTGTTAATCGCAGGGTTTTCAAACTTGCCACACTTGGTCACTAGGTGAATGAGATTAAGGCCCCGTTCACACTTGCGGTTTTGCAAAAAACGCACCGGATGTCCGGACCGCACCGGAGCCGGATCGGACCTGAACCGTACGGTTCCTGTCCGGATCCGGTCCGGATCCGGTCCGGTTGCATACGGTTTCCGTGCGGTATGAACACGGTTGCGGTCCGGATCCGGATTCTTAAAGAGATAACAACCTGTATAAATACCTGGGGTTCTGGGAGGTCAGCAGAAGCTCTGGGGTCATTGTTGGAGACAGCTGGACGTGTGGAGACCATCCTTGGATACAGAGACAGCAGTTGGGACCATGGATCCAGTCATTTTTTACGCTTATTACCTGGGAATTCTCTCCTTCCTGTTGTTTACCTACTACTATGTGGGGAGAAGGCGTGCTCCTCGCAGGAGATGGTGGGTGCACCCTCTACTAGCCAGGAGGCAGAGGAAGGGAGAGTTCCAGGCCCTCTACCGGGACCTCAGACGACACCCACAGAAGTTCTACAGCTACACTCGGATGTCTATTCCCCTGTAAGTATATAGGCCTAAATACACCAACCCCCACCATTCCTAAACACCCCACCCTCACCCCCACAACACCTCATCCCTGTATACCTAGCTAAACACACCACCCTGACCCCCACACCCCTGTATACCTAGCTATACACTACACCCCCACCCTCCACAACACTCCCAAACCTCTGTAAACACACCTCCCCCATCCTCCACCCAACACCTTGTCCCACAACATACTTTACAGCTTCTTCCTTTACATCTCCTGACAGGTTTGATACCCTTTTGGAGATGGTGAAGGATGACCTTAGGAAGAAGGATACCACGTTCAGGAGAGCAGTCACACCACAAGAACAACTACTCATCACACTGAGGTATGTAAAAACAATTTTTTTTATTGCAAAAACAACCACTTTCCAACATGGAAACATTCTTCCAACATGGAAGACAAAAAAATAACATATCTATGGTATAGCCCGGTCAGTTTTAAGGAACACCAACCACCAACTTTGTGCTGGAAGAGTTGCAGGGCATAGCTGCCCAAGTGTCTTTCGGGGACACCAGGCCCTAATAAATTGAAGTGCTTCAAAAACCTAACCACTGGCACAGGACCCTCTGAGCCATGGATGAAGGACACAGGTCAGTGAAAAGGCTAGGCCTCTCACCGACCAGTCAAGGTGTCCTTCATCCATGGCTCCAATGGTCTTGTGCAAGTGATTAGGAACAAGAACAAAGTGAGGAGCAAGAGGAACCGATGGCAGAGGAGCAGGACTACAGGTAGTGTCTTTTGGGGACAAAAGGCCCTAAATTATTAGTGCTTCAAAAACCTAACCACTGGCACAGGACCCTCTGAGCCATGGATGAAGGACACAGGTCAGTGAAAAGGCTAGGCCTCTCACCGACCAGTCAAGGTGTCCTTCATCCATGGTTCAAAGGGTCTTGTGCAAGTGGTTAGGAACAAGGACAAAGTGAGGCACAAGGTTGTGACCCAGGTAGTGTCTTTCGGGGACACCAGGCCCTAAAATTGAAGTGCTTTAAAAACCTAACCACTGGCACAGGACCCTCTGAGCCATGGGTGAAGGACACAGGTCAGTGAAAAGGCTAGGCCTCTCACCGACCAGTCAAGGTGTCCTTCATCCATGGCTCCAAGGGTCTTGTGCAAGTGGTTAGGAACAAGGACAAAGTGAGGAGCAAGAGGAACCGATGGCAGAGGAGCAGGACTACAGGTGCAGTGCAACAGGCACAAGGTTGTGACCCAGGCAGTGTCTTTCGGGGACACCAGGCCCTAAAATTGAAGTGCTTTAAAAACCTAACCACTGGCACAGGACCCTCTGAGCCATGGGTGAAGGACACAGGTCAGTGAAAAGGCTAGGCCTCTCACCGACCAGTCAAGGTGTCCTTCATCCATGGTTCAAAGGGTCTTGTGCAAGTGGTTAGGAACAAGAACAAAGTGAGGAGCAAGAGGAACCGATGGCAGAGGTGCATGACTACAGGTGCAGTGCAACAGGCACAAGGTTGTGACCCAGGCAGTGTCTTTCGGGGACACCAGGCCCTAAAATTGAAGTGCTTTAAAAACCTAACCACTGGCACAGGACCCTCTGAGCCATGGGTGAAGGACACAGGTCAGAGAAAAGGCTAGGCCTCTCACCGACCAGTCAAGGTGTCCTTCATCCATGGTTCAAAGGGTCTTGTGCAAGTGGTTAGGAACAAGAACAAAGTGAGGAGCAAGAGGAACCGATGGCAGAGGTGCATGACTATAGGTGCAGTGCAACAGGCACAAGGTTGTGACCCAGGCAGTGTCTTTCGGGGACACCAGGCCCTAAAATTGAAGTGCTTTAAAAACCTAACCACTGGCACAGGACCCTCTGAGCCATGGGTGAAGGACACAGGTCAGTGAAAAGGCTAGGCCTCTCACCGACCAGTCAAGGTGTCCTTCATCCATGGTTCAAAGGTTCTTGTGCAAGTGGTTAGGAACAAGAACAAAGTGAGGAGCAAGAGGAACCGATGGCAGAGGAGCAGGACTACAGGTGCAGTGCAACAGGCACAAGGTTATGACCCAGGCAGTGTCTTTCGGGGACACCAGGCCCTAAAATTGAAGTGCTTTAAAAACCTAACCACTGGCACAGGACCCTCTGAGCCATGGGTGAAGGACACAGGTCAGTGAAAAGGCTAGGCCTCTCACCGACCAGTCAAGGTGTCCTTCATCCATGGTTCAAAGGGTCTTGTGCAAGTGGTTAGGAACAAGAACAAAGTGAGGAGCAAGAGGAACCGATGGCAGAGGAGCAGGACTACAGGTGCAGTGCAACAGGCACAAGGTTGTGACCCAGGTAGTGTCTTTCGGGGACACCAGGCCCTAAAATTGAAGTGCTTTAAAAACCTAACCACTGGCACAGGACCCTCTGAGCCATGGATGAAGGACACAGGTCAGTGAAAAGGCTAGGCCTCTCACCGACCAGTCAAGGTGTCCTTCATCCATGGTTCAAAGGGTCTTGTGCAAGTGGTTAGGAACAAGAACAAAGTGAGGAGCAAGAGGAACCGATGGCAGAGGTGCATGACTACAGGTGCAGTGCAACAGGCACAAGGTTGTGACCCAGGTAGTGTCTTTCGGGGACACCAGGCCCTAAATTATTAGTGCTTCTAAAACCTAACCACTGGCACAGGACCCTCTGAGCCATGGATGAAGGACACAGGTCAGTGAAAAGGCTAGGCCTCTCACCGACCAGTCAAGGTGTCCTTCATCCATGGTTCAAAGGGTCTTGTGCAAGTGGTTAGGAACAACAAAGTAAGGAACAAGAGGAATCAAAGGCACAGGTGCAGGACTACAGGTGCAGTGCAACAGGCACAAGGTTGTGACCCAGGTAGTGTCTTTCGGGGACACCAGGCCCTAAATTATTAGTGCTTCTAAAACCTAACCACTGGCACAGGACCCTCTGAGCCATGGATGAAGGACACAGGTCAGTGAAAAGGCTAGGCCTCTCACCGACCAGTGAAGGTGTCCTTCACCCATGGCTCCAAGGGTCTTGTGCAAGTGATAAGGAACAACAAAGTAAGGAACAAGAGGAATCAAAGGCACAGGTGCAGGACTACAGGTGCAGTGCAACAGGCACAAGGTTGTGACCCAGGTAGTGTCTTTCGGGGACACCAGGCCCTAAAGTTCAAGTCCAGCAAAACCAAAAGTTCCCTGACATGGTCATCTGAACACCTCTGAACCTTGGTTGAAGGAGATGGGGCAGGGAAAAGGTTGGGCTAAAAAGCCCTGTGATGGTATCCTTCCTCCGAGGATCGGAGGTATTCAGAGGAGCATGTCCAGGAACAATTTGACTTTTTTTTTTCAAATTGTATCGGCACCACTACTAGAAAAGGTGGGAGTTGCTGCCTGGAAATCTGGACTCTCTTGGGTGCTGGTCGTGGATGAGCTGGACCCTGACAGCGGTGGCCCATATTGACTGCCTCTGTAGCCGGTGTACATCTGTGATGATTGCCAGGTGGGCACCGCTGTTGGTTGTGGGGGTCTAAAAATTGGTGGTTGCAATAATGGCGTGTCCATGTGCTGTTTAATCACCTCCAGCAAATTGGAATGGCACGCCATCAGGTTTTGGGAAGGCACCTTTTCCAAATATGGTATTAGAGACATCACAGTGTGAAAACACGGGTGTGCCTGCAATTTCAGTAGTTCCTTGCTTTGTTGATGCATTTGCTGCATCATGTTCTGCAGCTGGCCCACCGACTGATGATGCTGCGCACGCAGTTGGTCGATTTCTCCTCTGTGCATCTCATGAATCATTTTAAGCTCGTCCCTGTAGTGCCCATGTACAGCGTCGAGCTCACATTGCAGTGAAGTGATGTGGGACTTGTACTGCTCCATGATATGGCCCCTGTCCTCATCTTGCAACTGCCGGGTTATGAGAGTTTGGTGGCTCTGAAGAATCCCGAGAAGTCCGGAGACAGCCCCGGACATCTCGGACTCTGTCTCTCTCCTTGTTGGGGGGAGGGTACCTCGACGCCTCACTGGTGTGGTGGTCCTCACTGGTGGTGTGGCAGCATCTTCCCGTCCTCTGGCCTGTGTCGGGGTTGCCCTGCGCGCTGGTTGTGCTGCAGTCTCTCGGTGCTCCTCACTTTGTTCTTGTTCCCCTGGAGCTTCCATAGCGGTCGATTGTGGAGGTGCAGCTTCTTCCACACTCGGTCCTGCAACCTCAACATCCAAGCTCTCTTCTGCCAAGTCATCATCAAAGGAGAGAGTTGGGATTAAGGACTCCCTCCTCCTACTCCTCTCCTCGGGGCAATAGGTTACATCGGCGACGTCATCATCCACCAAGCTCTCCTCACTGCTGAACCGTGCCTCCTGGGTCGGTTCCTCTTGCTCCAAATTGTCTTCAGTCCTGTAGATAAAAACAATATTTATTGGTGTGCCAAACAGCATGTGGCGTCAATTCACAGAGCTAGCAAACACTAGCAAACACTTTATCAACCGTTTCTACCCAACATTTGATAAAGCTTGTGAGAAAAGTTCGCTAGCCATGGGAATTGAGGCCAGTTTATAGCAATACATGGCCGAAGTCATGGTAGTAAATGAGCTCTCAGTTCCTGCCCACAGTAGTGGTACTTACAGTCTAGGTTCCAGGCTTGCATTGATGAAAGACAATTGCTTGGCAAATTGGTAGTCTTTTTGTCGCCTTCCCCCGCCACTGCCACTTCGTTCGGCAAGTTTTTTCTTCTGTAGCCATTTCACGTATGCATCCCGTATATTGCGCCACCTTGTCTTGAACCTTTCTCCTGTAACGACATGAAAAATTGATTTCGATTATTTCTCTTGTAGGTACATCGCAACTGGACAAACATATACATCGCTACATGTCACATTTCGTATTGGGAAGAGCACGGTGGCAGGCATCGTCGTGAGGACTTCGAGGATCCTTTGGACGCGATTGAGGGCCAGATACATGCCTGTGCCGGACACCACGAAATGGGAGGAGATCGCCCAGGGCTTCTGGACCGAGTGCAAGTTTCCTAATTGTGTTGGCGCACTGGATGGGAAACACATCCGGATTCAGAAACCCGTGGGGAGTGGCAGCCATTATTTCAACTATAAAAAATACTTCAGCATTGTTCTAATGGCAGTGGCAGATGCAGACTACAAGTTTGTGTACGTGGATGTTGGGTCGTACGGTAGTTCCAATGACTCTGGAATTTTCCAGCGTACGACCCTTTGCCTGGCTGATGGAGGAAGGCAGACTGCGTCTCCCCCGTGACAGACCCTGGCCTGGGACAAGGGCACCGGCCTACCCCTATGTGTTTGTGGGGGACGAGGCCTTCGCCCTGTCCGACCATGTAATGCGTCCGTACCCAGACAGGGGACTTGATGCCAGCCAGCTACACTTCAATGCTCGGTTGAGCCGTGCAAGGAGAATGGTGGAGTGCACATTTGGGATCCTGGTGTCAAAGTGGAGGGTGTTCCACACGCCCATGCTGCTGAAACCGGGCAACGCAGTTGTCGTGGTGAAGGCAGCATGCATCCTCCACAACTTTGTGCGGCAGGAGGAAAGAGAGACTTCGGAACCCCCGAATGTGCTTGCACTAATGCCCCTGCGGAGGTATGCAACCAGGCCAAGGGTAGTGTCACTGCGGAACAGGGACCAACTGAGACTTTATTTTCCCACACCACCAGGACGAGGGTGAATGTTTGGTTTTTAATATGTTTTGTTGAAATGTGTTTATTTTGGAGTTTCAAGTTTTTAAGTGATTTTAAATGTCTTAATTTTTTACAATAAATTGATGTTTAATAATTGGTCATTGTGTATGTTTTATGTGCACAGGTGGGGTACATCGCAGGTGGGTGGGATACATCACAGGTGGGTGGGATACAGCACAGGTGGGGTACATCACAGGTGGGGTACAGGTGGGTGGGATACATCACAGGTGGGGTACAGGTGGGTGGGATACATCACAGGTGGGTGGAATACAGCACAGGTGGGGTACATCACAGGTGGGGTACAGGTGGGTGGGATACATCACAGGTGGGGTACAGGTGGGTGGGATACATCACAGGTGGGTGGGATACAGCACAGGTGGGGTACATCACAGGTGGGGTACAGGTGGGTGGGATACATCACAGGTGGGGTACAGGTGGGTGGGATACATCACAGGTGGGTGGGATACAGCACAGGTGGGGTACATCACAGGTGGGGTACAGGTGGGTGGGATACATCACAGGTGGGGTACAGGTGGGTGGGATACATCACAGGTGGGGTACAGGTGGGTGGGATACATCACAGGTGGGGTACAGGTGGGTGGGATACATCACAGGTGGGTGGAATACAGCACAGGTGGGGTACATCACAGGTGGGGTACAGGTGGGTGGGATACATCACAGGTGGGGTACAGGTGGGTGGGATACATCACAGGTGGGTGGGATACAGCACAGGTGGGATACATCACAGGTGGGGTACAGGTGGGTGGGATACATCACAGGTGGGGTACAGGTGGGTGGGATACATCACAGGTGGGTGGGATACAGCACAGGTGGGGTACATCACAGGTGGGGTACAGGTGGGTGGGATACATCACAGGTGGGGTACAGGTGGGTGGGATACATCACAGGTGGGGTACAGGTGGGTGGGATACATCACAGGTGGGGTACAGGTGGGTGGGATACATCACAGGTGGGTGGGATACAGCACAGGTGGGGTACATCACAGGTGGGGTACAGGTGAGTGGGATACATCACAGGTGGGGTACAGGTGGGTGGGATACATCACAGGTGGGGTACAGGTGGGTGGGATACATCACAGGTGGGGTACAGGTGGGTGGGATACATCACAGGTGGGGTACAGGTGGGTGGGATACATCACAGGTGGGGTACAGGTGGGTGGGATACATCACAGGTGGGGTACAGGTGGGTGGGATACATCACAGGTGGGGTACAGGTGGGTGGGGAACAGGTGGGTGGGCCACGGGTGGGTGGGCAACACGTGGGTGACACAAATCCATAGCAAAAGTGGAATACATCACAAGCTTAAACCACAAGCCCCCCCCAAAAACTTCTAGTCAACATACCCTCTGTGCCTTGCTGTCTCTTGCTCAAGTGCTCAAAGTCCTCCACATACAGCTTGGCAATTTTCTTCCACAGGCCTCTGCATTTTTTGATGTTGCTGTGGTCCGCATCCCCCTTGTCCCACAGGGCTGGTACCTGCTGCACCTGTAGGATGAGGTCTTCTGATGTGTAGGGCCTCACCCCCTCGCTATCAGACAGATCCTGCTCCATATTGCTGCCAAAGAGCTCCAGCATGAAGTCACTGCTGCTCCACTCTGTGAACGCTGGTGCCATGTGGTCCCCATCCAAAATGGCCACCATACCATAGAGTCAGCATAGGAAGTGTGGTACAACATCCGGTTTTTATAGCCAGTGTGTTGTGCGCTCTCCGGTTCTCATTGGTTTCCATTGGCCGGATGCAACATTCCGGCTCCGGTCCGGATACGTCAGCCGGACCAGCCGGACCAAAAAATAGCGCATGTTGGAACGGACGCCGGAGTCCGGATCCGGTCCGGCTCCGGTCCGGACGAAACGGACGCATGTGAACGGTCGCATAGACTTTCATTGCTATGCCGTGCGTCCGTTTCGTCCGGTCCGCATGCGGTCCGGCTCCGGCACGGCTCCGGCACGGCGATTCCGGATAGCAGCCGCTAATGTGAACCGGGCCTAAGATTCAAGAAAGTGGGTGGAGCCTACAACAGCCAATCAAAATTCACCTTTTGTTTTTCAAGGGGAATATTTACATCGCTGCCATTTACACAGTAATGAATAGCGGAGATACGGCCGCAACAGCAAGCGGCATGGCGGCTATCTCCGCGTCACAGCAGGTGGTCTCCGCCGCGCGTCTACATGCTGGTACTCTGCCTGGTCCTTCTATTGCTCACAGACTAAGGGCTACGTGCGCGCGCCAGGCGACAGGACCTTTATGCATCTAGAAGGGCAGTCAGCTGATCGGGCGATCAGCTGACTCTAGATATGCTCCGGATTGGCTGAGTGACCGGGACGGCGCTGTGGAGCGTTACACAGTATATATAGGACAGGTCGTTCAGTTGCTCCGCGTCTGCTGTTGCAAATGCTACGTGTTAGCACTCAGACCTAGTCAGATCCCAAAGTGTGCTAGAACCAGCTGGAGCTGGGGATCCACACTTAGCTAGATTCTGTTGATAGCTTAAAGTACTAATTGAATTGTATTATTTGTTATGACCTTCTGCTAGCTTGACTACTCTTCTGTTTACTGATCCTGTACCTTTGCCTATCTGATATAGTTGCCGACTCTGCCTGAAATACTACTTTGATCTAGCTTCCTGTCTCTGTACCGTATTTGTCCGCTCGTTGCCAAACCTGCTTGTCTGACTCTTCTATCCTCACCAGTGAGCCTAGTCACTGGTGAGGGATCCTCTGCCAGTATCACCTGCTTTGTCAGGAGATTACTAGCTGCAGTACTATCTGAATCACCTGCTCCTCAGGTGGTCAGTAGCTGCAGTACAGTCTGAATCACCTGCTCCTCAGGTGAATAGTCACTACAGTATTATCACCTCTACCTGCCCCTCAGGTAATAGTGACTACAGTACAGTCTGAATCACCCACTCCTTGGGTGATCAGTACACTCATTGTTAGCATAGTTCCACCCGCTCTTCGGGTGAACTATCTTACTATTGCATGTATCTCCAGCTTGCTGGAGTTTGTATTCCTGGGTTACATAGATATATTCATATCTCCCAGCTCCTCTGGCAATAGCGAGTATCTCTATCATTACTGTTGCACAAAACACATACCCTCACATTGATTATCCTGGTACTGGCTATACCAGTATTATTGGTGATTCTGCAGATCACACATAATCAGGTATAGCGTCTGTAGTATTGGTGATACTGCAGATCACCAATAATCAGAGAAATCTGTTCTTGCTGACACCAATCGTTACAGAACAGCAGACCAAACATTATGGACGCACTGCGTAGTCATGTTGAAGTCCTGACCACCGCGGTAAACAATATTTCCGGGGTGATCATTAACCAACAAACCCAGATTACACAACTATCTGGGGCAGTTCAAGTACTTCAAACATCGATAGAAACAGTGCGATCCTCTCCAGTCACGGACCTTCGTATGTCCGTACCTGAAAAGTTTTCAGGGCATAGATCTGACTTTCAGAATTTTAGGAATCGTGTGTTGTCTTATTTTGAGTTGAGGCCCAACCTGTCAGGATCTGAGAACCAGAGGGTAACATTTATAAAGACCCTCCTGTCAGGAGATTCACAAACATGGGCATATAGTCTGCAGGCTGAGCATAAGGCCTTATCCTCAGTTCAGGAGTTTTTTAAGGCCATGGCCATTATATACGATGATCCGGATATTGCTATCACTGCTGAAAGGAAACTAAAGACCCTCAGGCAGGGTCATAACCCAGTGGAGGTTTATTCCGCAGAGTTTAGGAGGTGGGCTGTATCAGCTAGATGGGGAACGTATGCATTGTTAGACTGTTTCCTGTCAGGATTATCTGATGCAGTTTCTGATTTGATGTTAGGGCATCCTGAGCCTAAATCCCTAGACGAAGCGATTTCGTTGGCGGTACGGGTTGATCGCCGCCTTCGCTATCAGAGACAGACCCGTGGGAGAAACGCTATAAGATCTGTTTCTTACGCCTCTTCTCCACCCTCGCCACCTCAAGATGAACTGATGCAGGTCGGTCACTCTAGGTTAACGCAAGTGGAAAAGAATCGCAGAAGGTCAGCAAGACTCTTTCTATACTATGCTGAGGAGGGTCATATTGTCCAGAATTGTCCGAAGAAGTCGGGAAACGCTGCCGCCAAGGTGTAGTCAGAGGTAATACCTGTAACGGTCTTGTGTCGTAGCTCAGATGTCTGATTATGTGGTGATCTGCAGAATCACCAATAATGCAGACGCTATACCTGATTATGTGTGATCTGCAGAATCACCAATAATACCGGTATAGCAGACAAAGAGCTGAGTGTGTAGTGATTAGGTGCAACCATAACTTTAATAGTAGTGAGACCTCACCAGAGGGGCTGGTGAGGTACTATCAGTACACTGAGCGTTCACTAGAGTACAAGCTCCAGCAGGCTGGAGAGAACAATATCGAAGAGACCAAATCTACCGTGGAGCGGGTGATTCAGGAAGTACTGCAGCCAAGTGATCACCTGTGGAGCGGGTGAGTCAGACGGACTACAGCCTAAGAGATACAACTAGTACTGAACTAGTGATTAACTGGGAACAGGCGAGTCAGACCAATACCAAGGCGAGCCGTTTCTACCTCTAAACAATAACCGTTTGCTCCTCCCTTGTTCCATTACCTGGGAGGGTCGGGCCATGGCCACAGAAGCATTCGTGGACTCGGGCTCTGCAGCTAATTTTATAGACTATGACTTTGTGAAAAAATTGGGTATTCCTTTACTACCGCTGGATCGTCAGATTCTGGTCACAGCGGTAGATGATTCTCCGTTACAGTGTAGACAACCTCTTTCCCAGACTCTGTTGTTGTCATGTACTATAGGGGTGCTACATAAGGAGAAATTACAGTTCTTTGTCCTGCAAATGGCAACTTCTACCATTATCCTCGGTATGCCCTGGTTGCAAATACACTCCCCTCAGATTGACTGGTCTTCCGGTCAGCTACAGAGCTGGTCAACCCATTGTCATCATCATTGTTTGGAGAGAATTGCTGTTTGTGCCACCAAGGTTCAGGTGAAAGGGGTGCCAGTGCAGTGCACGGAGTTTTCTGACGTATTCTGTCCCAAATCAACAGACAAACTCCCACCTCATCGAAGTTTCGATTGTCCCATTGAGTTAAGATCAAGTTGTATGCCTCCTAGAGGTCATCTCTATAATTTGTCTGGGCCCGAGAAGCTGGCTATGCAGGAGTACATTAAGGAAAATTTGGCCAAGGGCTTCATCCGTCCTTCCAGATCTCCAGCGGGGGCTGGGTTCTTCTTCGTGCAGAAGAAGGACGGTGGGCTCAGTCCTTGTATTGACTATCGGGGGTTAAATAAGATCACAGTGAAGAATCGCAATCCACTGCCTTTGATAGACGATCTGTTTGCTCAGGTGACCAATGCCAGTATTTTCTCTAAACTGGACCTTCGAGGGGCATACAACCTGGTGCGCATTAGGGACGGTGACGAATGGAAGACGGCGTTCAACACGCCCGACGGGCACTACTAGTATCTGGTAATGCCCTTCGGGTTGTGTAACGCGCCTGCCGTCTTCCAAGAATTGATTAATGAAGTTTTTAGGGAGGTTCTGGGAAAATTCGTGCTCGTATATTTGGACAATATACTGATCTTTTCCCCCAACCTGACGGAACATCGTAAACATGTGTGTAACGATCGGTGGGCGCAGAGAGTATCTGATTACCGGTGATCTGCAGTATCACCGGAAATACAGATATATACCAGATTATAAGTGAACTGCAGTCTCACCGATAATCCGATATACAAACTAACCTCTGATCACCCGAGTAGAGTGTAGTGTTTGGTGTAACTGTAACACTAAGAGGACAAGGCCTCAATGCAGTAAGGAGTACTGCACAGATTCCTTCCGCAGACCTGAGCTCTCCAAGACGGGAGGAGTCAGTCTGACAGTAGGAAGGGATATCTGAAAGTGACCCTCAGGAGGAAGGATCACTAACAGAGCGAGGAACCGCCTCCAACGGTAAGGTCGGTTCTCGAGGTCGGACAAGCCAGGTCGTACACACACGGACAGATAAAATACAGGATCAGGAGGCAAAGGCAGAGTCAAAGTACAGGCAGGGTTCAGCAACGGGGTATCAGAAATATCGGGGTACAAAATCAGGAGGCAGAAGCAGAGTCAAGGAACGAGCCGGGGTTCGGCAACAGAGTATCAGAAATATCGAGGTGCAAGATCAGAGTTCAGGAGGATAGTCAAGGCAGGCAAAAGTCATAACAGATAATCACAATCAAACTAGTACTTTAGCTATCAACAGAATCTAGCTTAGTGTAGGATTACAGCTCCAGCTGGTCCCGGCACACTAACGGATCTGACTATGGATCTGGGTGCTCCCACATATGTGAACGCAACGCCAGACAAGGAGCAAGTGAACAACCAGCAGTATATATACTCTAGGACCTTTCCAGGACCTCCCTAATTGCTGGTCCAATGGGAGCAGTGGAATTTGTCAGCTGACCCAGCTGGTCAGCCGACACCCTTCTAACTGCTATTTAAACTCTGCCTCTGTGCTCGCGCGCGTGTAAGTCTAAATCTTGGTGGACTATCAGTCCCAGCCACACCAGTACTGTTTTGCAATGTATCTAATGCGGGGGTCGCCTCTGATGTGGATTCCGCCGTTACCAATGCGGATTCCGCCGCACTGCCCATGCGGCATGCAGCATTTTTTCCGCGTTGTGACGCCATGCTGGACGCGGAAACAGCCGCCTCACCTCGAGAGACGGCGGCTTTTCCGCGTTTCCTCACAGTACCCCCCTCCCGAGGAGTGGACTCCGGACAACTCCCACCAGGCTTCTCGGGATGTACAGCATGAAATTCCTTCACTAACTCGTCCGCATGCATGCGGTTCCTAGGTACCCATTGCCTCTCCTCAATCCCGTACCCCTTCCAATGTACGAGGTACTGTACCGAGTTCTGTACAGTACGTGAATCTATGATCTTCTCCACTTCGTACTCGGGTTGGGCATCCACCAACACGGGAGGAGGAGGAGTAGGACCCACCTGGACTGCTGGTTTAAGAAGGGACACGTGGAAGGACCTCACCCCCCGCATGCTGGTGGGAAGGTCAATGGAATAAGTAACATTATTAATCTTCTTGGTCACGGAGAATGGGCCCACAAACCTGGGACCCAGTTTGGCAGATGGCTGCTTCAGGGTCAAGTGACGTGTGGACACCCAGACTAGATCCCCTGGCCGAAACTTCCATTCCACGGACCGTCTCTTATCTGCTTGACCCTTCTGACTCTGGAACGCCTTCTGTAAATTCCCCTTAACAATTCCCCAATTGTCCCTGAGTGATCTCTGCCAATCTTCCAGTGCTGGAAATGGAGACGAGACAACTGGAAAAGGGGAAAATTTGGGTGACCTCCCTGTTACAATCTGAAATGGGGAAAACCCAGACGAGGAATTCTTTAAATTATTTTGAGCGAATTCCGCGAAGGGCAAAAATTTCACCCAGTCACTCTGCGCCTCAGCAACGTAGCATCTCAGAAATTGCTCCAGGGATTGGTTAATGCGTTCTGTCTGCCCATTGGTCTGTGGGTGGTAGCCTGACGAGAAAGACAATTTCATGCCCATTTGGTGGCAAAATGCCCTCCAGAATCCAGACACAAACTGGACTCCCCTATCAGACACGATGTCTTCCGGAATGCCATGCAGCCGGAAGATGTGAATGATAAACAATTCAGCCAGTTCTTGAGCCGAGGGGAGTCCTTTCAGGGGCACAAAATGGGCCATTTTGCTAAACCGGTCGACTACCACCCAAATGACCGACATGCCTTCAGACCTGGGCAATTCCCCCACAAAATCCATGGACAAGTGGGTCCATGGCTCACTCGGGGTGGGCAAAGGCTGCAACCTTCCTACAGGTGCCAGCCGGGAGGGCTTACTCTGGGCGCACACCGCACACTCCCTAACATACTCCTTGCAATCTGTTGCCAAGGAAGGCCACCAAGCACACCTGGCAATCAGATCCTGCGTTCTGGCAGCTCCAGGATGACCAGCATTCTTATGGGCGTGAAAGAGTTGCAGAACCTGTAACCGGAATGGTAGTGGTATGAACAAGACCCCTTCGGGTTTCCCTTCAGGAACCTCCTGCTGAAAGGGACCCAAGATCTCTGTCCACTCTTCCCAAGACTCCGTGGCGGCTAACACCAGTTTCTGCGGAAGGATGGATTCAGGAGTGGAAGGCTGTGCTGTCTCAGGTTCGAAACACCTGGAGAGGGCATCTGCCTTGATGTTTTTGCTACCTGGAGTGTATGTGATTATAAACCTGAATCTCGTAAAAAACAAGGACCACCGGGCCTGACGGGGACTAAGCCTCTTAGCCCCCTCGATGTACTCCAAGTTCTTGTGGTCGGTGTAAACAGTGATCGTGTGCTCTGCCCCCTCCAACCAGTGGCGCCACTCCTCAAATGCCAATTTAATGGCCAGGAGCTCTCTGTTGCCTATATCGTAGTTTCTCTCCGCCGGAGAGAACCTACGGGAAAAGTACGCACAGGGGTGTAGTCTTCCCTGTAACCCTGATCGCTGAGACAGCACAGCCCCTACCCCGACCTCCGAGGCATCGACCTCAACAATGAACGGATAAGCGGTGTCGACATGTCTCAGGATTGGTGCGGAACAAAACAATTTTTTCAGACTAGAAAATGCATTCTGAGCCTCCAGGGGACCAGTGGGTAGTATCTGCCCCCTTTTTTGTGAGACTGGTAAGGGGTGCAATGATCGTGGAGTACCCTTTTATAAACCTCCTATAATAATTTGCAAAACCCAGGAATCTCTGGAGGGCTTTCAGGCCCACAGGTTGCGGCCATTCTAGGACAGCTGTGACTTTAGCAGGGTCCATTGACAGACCTGAGGTAGAAATCACATACCCCAGAAACGTGACGGATGTCACCTCAAAAATACACTTTTCTAACTTGGCGTAGAGTCTATGCTGTCTTAATTTGTTTAGGACAAATTTCACATGGACCCTGTGTTCGGGGAGGTTATTGGAATAAATTAATATATCATCGAGGTATACCAGTACGAATTTACCCAATACCTCCCGGAATACCTCATTGATTAGTTCCTGGAAGACGGCGGGCGCATTGCACAACCCGAAGGGCATCACCAAGTATTCGTAATGCCCGTCGGGTGTGTTAAAGGCCGTCTTCCATTCATCGCCCCTTCTAATGCGGATTAGGTTGTATGCTCCCCTCAGATCTAACTTAGAAAAGATCTTTGCAGTCGTGACCTGCGTGAATAAGTCGTCTATCAATGGTAACGGATAGCGATTCTTCACCGTGATTTTATTGAGACCTCGGTAGTCGATACAAGGTCGAAGACCCCCGTCTTTTTTCTTAACGAAAAAGAAACCGGCCCCAGCAGGTGACCGAGAGGGCCGAATAAACCCCTTGGCCAGGTTGTCACGAATGTACTCCTGCATGGCCAACTTCTCGGGACCGGACAAGTTATACAGGTGACCCCTAGGGGGCATACAACCAGCACGGAGATCAATGGGGCAATCGAACGGGCGATGAGGAGGTAATTGATCAGCAGACTTGGGACAAAAGACATCAGAAAAATCGGAATACACCTCGGGAACACCCTCCACGTACACCTTGGTCTGACCCAATGTCACCTTTCCTAGACACTGTTGGTGACAATGATCAGACCATCTGGTTACCTGACCCGTGGCCCAGTCGATTTGTGGAGAGTGGGCCTGTAACCAAGGCATGCCTAAGATAATAGTGGAGGTTGACATGTTCAAAACGAAAAACTGTAGCTGTTCCCCATGCAATACCCCTATCGTAACCCTCACCTGCGGAGTCTGAGACAGGGGACGATCCCGTTGCAGCGGGGAATCGTCTACTGCCGTTACCTGAATGGGGGGACTTACTGGAGTGAGAGGAATACCCAACTCCCGAGCAAATTCAAGGTTCATAAAATTGGCCGCTGAGCCAGAGTCAATAAAAGCTTCAGTGTCCACAGACTTATCATCCCACGTAATAGTACAGGGGAGAAGTAACTTCTTCTCTTTTTGGGGTGAGAATGAAGTGCCTAGGGTGTCACCCCCCACTACTCCTAGGCAGACCCGTTTCCCGACTTGTTAGGGCAGTTTCGCACCCTGTGCCCTGCTTCTGCACAATACAGGCACAGTTGTTCTGTTATTCTCCGCCTACGTTCCACCTGGGTCAATCTTGATCGACCAATTTGCATGGGTTCGGGTGGTGGTGAGGCTGGAGAGGGTGACACCGGTGGAGATGCCGTTACTGCGGGCGTACCAGAAGGTGCCACATACGAAGTCACCCTGACCCGGTGACTGCCCCTAGTCTGCCTCTGATGGCGTAGTCGACGATCGACTCTGATGGCCGATGATATGGCCTCATCGACTGTTGTGGGCTCGGGTAAGGTTAGCATCAAATCAGAGACCTCCTCCGACAACCCAGATAGAAAATAATCCATCAGAGCAAAATTGTCGAATCTGGCGGTAACAGACCACCTACGAAATTCTGCTGCGTAATCCTCGACCGACCCTCTGCCTTGCCGCAAAAGTTTGAGCTTCCGCTCTGAAGTTGCCGCAAGGTCAGGGTCGTCGTATATTACGGCCATAGCCTTAAAAAATTCCTCGACTGAGGTCAGAGCTAAATAAGTGGGGGACAGGTTGTATGCCCAGGACTGGGAATCACCAGTTAACAGTGTTTTAATGAAAATGACCCGTTGGGTCTCAGTCCCCGAGGATCGGGGTCTTAACTCGAAGTATGACAACACTCTACTCTTGAAATTCCGGAAGTCAGACTTGTGGCCGGAAAATTTATCAGGTACAGGCATACGTATGTCATCACTAGGAGGGGATCGCACTGAATCAACTGACGTCTGGAGGGTTTGCACAGAGCCTGAAAGGGCATCAATCAAAGCTTTGTGCTGGCCCAGTGCTTGATGGAGGTTATCCACCGAAGTGGCAAGCATACCCAGACGACCAGTGTTTGCGTCCATTTTGTTTTTTGGTCTGGCGTTCTGTAACGATCGGTGGGCGCAGAGAGTATCTGATTACCGGTGATCTGCAGTATCACCGGAAATACAGATATATACCAGATTATAAGTGAACTGCAGTCTCACCGATAATCCGATATACAAACTAACCTCTGATCACCCGAGTAGAGTGTAGTGTTTGGTGTAACTGTAACACTAAGAGGACAAGGCCTCAATGCAGTAAGGAGTACTGCACAGATTCCTTCCGCAGACCTGAGCTCTCCAAGACGGGAGGAGTCAGTCTGACAGTAGGAAGGGATATCTGAAAGTGACCCTCAGGAGGAAGGATCACTAACAGAGCGAGGAACCGCCTCCAACGGTAAGGTCGGTTCTCGAGGTCGGACAAGCCAGGTCGTACACACACGGACAGATAAAATACAGGATCAGGAGGCAAAGGCAGAGTCAAAGTACAGGCAGGGTTCAGCAACGGGGTATCAGAAATATCGGGGTACAAAATCAGGAGGCAGAAGCAGAGTCAAGGAACGAGCCGGGGTTCGGCAACAGAGTATCAGAAATATCGAGGTGCAAGATCAGAGTTCAGGAGGATAGTCAAGGCAGGCAAAAGTCATAACAGATAATCACAATCAAACTAGTACTTTAGCTATCAACAGAATCTAGCTTAGTGTAGGATTACAGCTCCAGCTGGTCCCGGCACACTAACGGATCTGACTACGGATCTGGGTGCTCCCACATATGTGAACGCAACGCCAGACAAGGAGCAAGTGAACAACCAGCAGTATATATACTCTAGGACCTTTCCAGGACCTCCCTAATTGCTGGTCCAATGGGAGCAGTGGAATTTGTCAGCTGACCCAGCTGGTCAGCCGACACCCTTCTAACTGCTATTTAAACTCTGCCTCTGTGCTCGCGCGCGTGTAAGTCTAAATCTTGGTGGACTATCAGTCCCAGCCACACCAGTACTGTTTTGCAATGTATCTAATGCGGGGGTCGCCTCTGATGTGGATTCCGCCGTTACCAATGCGGATTCCGCCGCACTGCCCATGCGGCATGCAGCGTTTTTTCCGCGTTGTGACGCCATGCTGGACGCGGAAACAGCCGCCTCACCTCGAGAGACGGCGGCTTTTCCGCGTTTCCTCACAGTGTGAAGTTTGTGTTACGTAAATTAAGGCAGAACTTGTTATACGCCAAATTGGAGAAGTGCCTCTTCGAGGTCACTCAAGTCCCTTTTTTGGGGTATATTATTTATACTTCAGGCCTTTCCATGGATCCTGAAAAAGTCTCTGCTGTGTTGGAGTGGCCGCAACCTGTGGGTTTGAAGGCACTCCAGAGAATTCTTGGCTTTGCCAATTACTACAGGAAGTTCATAAAAGGGTTTTCCTCTTTAGTATCACCCCTAACCAACCTTACCAAAAAAGAGGCTGACATTTACCATTGGTCGGTTGAGGCACAGTCAGCCTTTGCTACGCTTAAAAAGCTATTTTGTTCTGCTCCCATACTGAGACACGTGGATGTCACCTTCCCCTTTATCGTTGAGGTAGATGCATCAGAGATTGGGGTTGGGGCTGTACTGCCTCAGCGCTCTGGCCTTCAAGGCTAACTACATCCCTGTGCCTTCTTTTCTCGTAGGTTCTCTCCAGCTGAGAGGAACTACGATATTGGCAATCGGGAGCTTCTGGCCATTAAGTTAGCCTTTGAAGAGTGGCGCCATTGGCTTGAAGGGGCAGAACATACTATTACAGTCTATACTGATCATAAAAACTTGGAGTACATTGAAGGGGCCAAAAGACTTAGTCCCCGACAGGTCCGCTGGTCCCTGTTCTTTTCAAGGTTCAGATTCGTGATCACGTACACCCCAGGAAGTAAGAATGTCAAAGCAGATGCGTTGTCTAGGTGCTTTGAGCCAGAGACCGTTCAGCCTGCAACCCCTGAGACCATCTTACCTCAGAAACTGGTGGTAGCTGCCACGGAAACCTGGGAGGATTGGGCAGTTACTTTAGGGCCTTACCAACAGGATATCCCTTTCGCTTACAACTCTTGCAACTATTCCATACCCATAAGAATGCAGGGCATCCCGGAGCTGCTCGAACTCAAGACCTATTGGCTAGATGTGTATGGTGGCCATCTTTGGCACTTGATTGCAAGGAGTTTGTAAGGGAATGCTCTGTGTGTGCCAGAAGTAAGCCATCTCGTCAGGCACCGGTGGGTACACTTCAGTCTCTACCAGTGCCAAATGAACCCTGGACTCACTTGTCTATGGACTTTGTGGGAGACGTCCCCAGCTACGAGGGCAAGACGGTCATCTGGGTGGTAGTTGATAGGTTCAGTAAAATGGCTCATTTCGTACCTCCTGAAAGGACTCCCCTCGGCCCAGGAATTGGCTGATCTCTTCATCTGGCACATTTTCCGGCTGCATGGCATTCCGGAGAATGTAGTGTCAGATAGGGGAGTCAAGTTTGTGTCGAAATTCTGAAGAGCTTTTTGCCGTCAGCTCAATATGAACCTTTCATTTTCATCAGGCTACCACCCACAGACCAATGGACAAACCGAAAGGGTTAACCAGCCATTGGAACAATTTCTTAGATGTTATATGGCAGATGCGCAATCAGATAGGGTAAAGTTCCTGCCGTTTGCGGAGTTTGCGCATAATAATCTGAAGAGTTCCTCTTCAGGATTTTCACCATTTCAAGTGGTCTCGGGGAGATCTCCTAAGTTTTCTCCTTTGCCAGTGGCATCTTCTTCCTTTCCGGCCCTAGAAGATTGGCAAAGGGCTTTGAGGGAGATTTGGGTCTTAGTAAAGAAAAATCTGAGGAAAGCCTTTCAGACTCAGAAAAAACAGGCAGATAAGAGACAATCTGAAGAATGGAAGTTTTCCCCAGGAGATAAGGTGTGGGTGTCTACTCGACATCTAGCGTTGAGACAACCATCACCCAAGTTTGGACCCAGATTCATAGGTCCATACACGGTGTCCAAAAAGATTAATGATGTGACATTTGTGATTGATCTCCCAGCCAGCATGAGAGGTGTGAGATCATTCCATGTTTCCTTGCTTAAGCCTGCTGTGCATGTGGATTCCTCACCCCCCCCACCTGTGATTATTGATGAACAGCCTGAGTATGAGATCGAGAAGATTTTGGATTCTCGATTGGTGCAGAATTCTGTACAGTACCTGGTCCATTGGAAGGGGTATGGCCTAGAGGAGAGAACTTGGGTGCCGGATTGTCGCACGCATGCGGAGAAGTTAAAAAAAGAGTTTCATGAGTTACACCCGGAGGAACCGGGTAAGAAGTGTCCAGGGTCCACTCCTCGGGGTTGGGTACTGTAATGAATAGCGGAGATACGGCCGCAACAGCAAGCGGCATGGCGGCTATCTCCGCGTCACCGCCGGCGGTCTCCGCCGCGCGGCTACACGCTGGTACTCTGCCTGGTCCTTCTATTGCTCACAGACTAAGGGCTACGCGCGCGAGCGCCAGGACCTTTATGCATCTGGAAGGGGAGTCAGCTGATCCGGCGATCAGCTGACTCTAGCTATGCTCCGGATTGGCTGAGTGACTGGGGCGGCGCTGTGGAGCGTTACACAGTATATATAGGACAGGTCGTTCAGTTGCTCCGCGTCTGCTGTTGCAAATGCTACGTGTTAGCACTCAGACTTAGTCAGATCCCAAAGTGTGCTAGAACCAGCTGGAGCTGGGGATCCACACTTAGCCAGATTCTGTTGATAGCTTAAAGAGACTCTGAAACAAAAATGTTAGCAGTATTTCTCCTATCCTACAAGTTCCTAAGGCTGTTCTATTGTGCTCTGGCTTACTGCAGCACTTTCTACTTGCACTGTCTCTGTAATAAATCAACTTATCTTTCCCCTGTAGGCTGTGTCTGGAAGGCTGCCAACTCTTCAGTAATGTGAACACGTTAACTCCTTCCAAGCCCCTCCAGTGCTCCTGTGATGATTATTCCTCACAGACAATTGACCCTGCTCTCACTGTCAGCTTGTCTGCTATCTGTGAGGCTGATAAACACAGACTGATAAACTGAACAAAGAATAGCTGGCTGAGGAGGAAGCTGCCTGTCAGGCTGACACCAGTGCAGGGCTCTAAAGATACAGCTTGTCATGCTTCATTGACACAGAGCTCTTTCAAAACTTGCACATAACCTCTGGAGACTGAATTCAATGTGTAACTCACTGAATTCTCTGTGTACTCACTGTGTATTAACTGAATTCACTGCTCTGCTGATGTACTTCCTGTTTTGGTGGCCATCTTTTCTGTTTACAAAACAGTTTATAAAACCGTTTTTTTACCCTCTTTATTGCAGCGGAGAGCAGCAAAAATATTACAGAGGGGGCTAGGAGATGACCCCAAACAGGCAGGGACTTCATTTTGTGAATACAGATTCTCTTTAAAGTACTAATTGAATTGTATTATTTGTTATGACCTTCTGCTAGCTTGACTACTCTTCTGTTTACTGATCCTGTACCTTTGCCTATCTGATATAGTTGCCGACTCTCAGGGCCGGGCCGAGTCATAGGCTGGAGAGGCTCCAGCCTCAGGGCGCAGTGTAGGAGGGGGCGCACAATTCATTCAGCTGTCATTCCTAATTGTGTTTGAAGCAGAAAGAAATAAGAAAAGGGGATGCATGGCAGTGACTGCAAGCCAGATAACTAGATATTAAGGTGTTGGAGAGGTTGTGGGCCCTGTGGCACCTCTTAGTGTAATAGCAATCAGTGTGTGACAGCTGGGGTGGGAGGGATGGAGGGGCGCACTTTGGTGTCTCAGCCTTGGGTGCTGGAGGACCTTGTCCCGCCTCTGCCGACTCTGCCTGAAATACTACTCTGATCTAGCTTTCTGTCTCTGTACCGTATTTGTCCGCTCGCGCTCGTTGCCATACCTGCTATTCTGACTCTTCTATCCTCACCAGTGAGCCTAGTCACTGGTGAGGGATTCTCTGCCAGTATCACCTGCTTTGTCAGGAGATTACTAGCTGCAGTACAGTCTGAATCACCTGCTCCTCAGGTGAATAGTCACTACAGTATTATCACCTCTACCTGCCCCTCAGGTAATAGTGACTGCAGTACAGTCTGAATCACTTGCTCCTCAGGTGAATAGTCACTACAGTATTATCACCTCTACCTGCCCCTCAGGTAATAGTGACTACAGTACAGTCTGAATCACCCACTCCTTGGGTGATCAGTACACTCGTTGTTAGCATAGTTCCACCCGCTCCTCGGGTGAACTATCTTACTATTGCATGTATCTCCAGCTTGCTGGAGTTTGTATTCCTGGGTTACATAGATATATTCATATCACCCAGCTCCTCTGGGAATAGCGAGTATCTCTATCATTACTGTTGCACCAAACACATACCCTCACATTGGTTATCCTGGTCCTGGCTATACCAGTATTAATGGTGATTCTGCAGGTCACACATAATCAGGTATAGCGTCTGTATTATTGGTGATACTGCAGATCACCAATAATCAGAGAAATCTTATGCAGGAGAACAGAGGCGCCAAAAGGATGAAAGGAAGCTAAATGAGCTTAAAAACCAAATTCTTGGTAAATAGAGGAGGTAGTGGTGGACTTACCTCCTCCAAGTAGACACACAACGACTGTAGTAAAGACAGTCAATATATTTTATTTATGAACTCCAAATATGCAACGCGTTTCGCAGGTTTGATCCCGCTTCATCAGGCAATAACAACGGAGCAATAGCATATGTGGTCAGTAGAAGAGCCAGGTGGTGCCTGGCTCTTCTACTTGGAGGAGATAAGTCCACCACTACCTCCTCTATTTACCAAGAATTGGTTTTTAAGCTTATTTAGCTTCCTTTTATCCTTTTGGCGCCTCTGTTCTCCTGCATAATATTGAGTCCACCCTTGGTGGAGGGTTGAACCCCCTTTTTTCTCATCTACAGAGAGCGACTTCTTATTCCTGAGTGGGGTCAGGAAAATCTCCCCACCTGCCTTTACAGTGGTTGCCTAATGGTAACCCTGGTTTGTGAGTATTAATATTTACTCTATCTAGTAACCATTTACCAGTACATAATACACTATTGGGGCTCTTGGTGTCCTTGTTTTTAATCAGAGAAATCTGATCTTGCTGACACCAATCGTTACACATACACTCTTAATGGCAGAGGCCTTACATCTGGTGCAGTCAGTCACTGGGAGACTGAGGTTTAACCACTTAACGACCGCCCCCAGCCGATGGGCGGCGGCAAAGACCGGGCCCAAACGACCGCAATACGCCCATCGGCGGGGGCGGCTGCGGGAGTGGCTGTGCGGCGATCGCGTCATTCGTGACGCGATCAGCCGCCGGGGACTGGCTCCGCCCACCGCTCGTAGTAACCCGCCGGCCGTTCGGAAGCGCCGGCGGGTTACTAGCACCCGGATCGCCGCATGTAACAAGTATAATAGGCTTTGTAATGTATACAAAGCCTATTATACTGGCTGCCTCCTGCCCTGGTGGTCCCAGTGTCCGAGGGACCACCAGGGCAGGCTGCAGCCACCCTAGTCTGCACCCAAGCACACTGATTTCCCCCTCCCCTGCCCCCTGATCGCCCACAGCACCCCTCAGACACCCCCCAGACCACTGTTTGCACCCAGTCACCCCCCTAATCACCCATCAATCACTCCCTGTCACTATCTGTCAACGCTATTTTATTTTTAAGTCCCTAATCTGCCCCCTACTCCCTCCTGATCACCCCCCCACCCCTCAGATTCTCCCCAGACCCCCCCCCCAGACCCCCCCCCCCGTGTACTGTATGCATCTATCCCCCCTGATCACCTGTCAATCACCTGTCAATCACCTGTCAATCACCCGTCAATCACCCGTCAATCACCCCCTGTCACTGCCACCTATCAATCAGCCCCTAACCTGCCCCTTGCGGGCAATCTGATCACCCACCCACACCAATAGATCGCCCGCAGATCCGACATCAGATCACCTCCCAAATCCGTTGTTTACATCTCTTATCTCCTCTAAACACCCACTAATTACCCATCAATCACCCCCTATCACCACCTGTCACTGTTACCCATCAGATTAGACCCTAATCTGCCCCTTGCGGGCACCCAATCACCCGCCCACACGCTCAGATTGCCCTCAGACCCCCCCTTATCAATTCGCCCGTGCAATATTTACATCTGTTATTCCCTGTAATAACCCACTGATCACCTGTCAATCACCCATCAATCACCCCCTGTCACTGCCACCCATCAATCACCCCCTGTCACTGCCACCCATCAATCAGCCCCTAACCTGCCCCTTGCGGGCAATCTGATCACCCACCCACACCAATAGATCGCCCGCAGATCCGACATCAGATCACCTCCCAAATCCATTGTTTACATCTCTTATCTCCTCTAAACACCCACTAATTACCCATCAATTACCCCCTATCACCACCTGTCACTGTTACCCATCAGATTAGACCCTAATCTGCCCCTTGCGGGCACCCAATCACCCGCCCACACCTCAGAACGCCCTCAGACCCCAGCCCTGATCACCTCGCCAGTGCATTGCTTGCATCTATTTCCCCCCTCTAATCACACCTTGAGACACCCATCAATCACCTCCTGTCACCCCCTAGCACACCTACCCATCAGATCAGGCCCTAATTTGCCCCGTGTGGGCTCCTGATCACTCGGCCAAACCCTCAGATCCCCCTCAGACCCCCTTCCGATCACGTCCCCAGTGCATTTATTGCATCTATTTTCCCCTCTAACCGCCCCCTGAGGCACCCATCAATCACCTCCTGTCACCCCCCTAGCACTCCTATCCATCAGATCAGGCCCAATACATCCTGTCATCTAAGAGGCCACCCTGCTTATGACCGCTTCCACAAAATTTGCCCCCTCATAGACCACCTGTCATCAAAATTTGCAGATGCTTATACCCCTGAACAGTCATTTTGAGAAATTTGGTTTCCAGACTACTCACAGTTTTGGGCCCGTAAAATGCCAGGGCAGTATAGGAACCCCACAAGTGACCCCATTTTAGAAAGAAGACACCCCAAGGTATTCTGTTAGGTGTATGATGAGTTCATAGAATATTTTATATTTTGTCAAAAGTTAGAGGAAATTGGATTTTTATTGTTTTTTTTCACAAAGTGTCATTTTTCACTAACTTGTGACAAAAAATAAAATCTTCTATGAACTCACCATACCCCTAACGGAATACCTTGGGGTGTCTTCTTTCTAAAATGGGGTCACTTGTGGGGTTCCTATACTGCCCTGGCATTTTAGGGGCCCTAAACCGTGAGGAGTAGTCTAGAATCCAAATGCCTCAAAATGACCTGTGAATAGGACGTTAGGCCCCTTAGCGCACCTAGGTTGCAAAAAAGTGTCACACATGTGGTATCGCCGTACTCAGAAGAAGTAGTATAATGTGTTTTGTGGTGTATTTTTATACATACCCATGCTGGGTGGGAGAAATCTCTCTGTAAATGGACAATTGTGTGTAAAAAAAATCAAATAATTGTCATTTACAGAGATATTTCTCCCACCCAGCATCTGTATGTGTAAAAATACACCCCAAAACACATTATACTACTTCTCCTGAGTACGGCGGTACCACATGTGTGGCACTTTTTTGCACCCTAAGTGCGCTAAGGGGCCCAAAGTCCAATGAGTACCTTTAGGATTTCACAGGTCATTTTGCGACATTTGGTTTCAAGACTACTCCTCACGGTTTAGGGCCCCTAAAATGCCAGGGCAGTATAGGAACCCCACAAATGACCCCATTTTAGAAAGAAAACACCCCAAGGTATTCCGTTAGGAGTATGGTGAGTTCATAGAAGATTTTATTTTTTGTCACAAGTTAGCGGAAAATGACACTTTGTGAAAAAAAACAATTAACATCAATTTCCGCTAACTTGTGACAAAAAAAAAAAATCTTCTATGAACTCACCATACTCCTAATGGAATACCTTGGGGTGTCTTCTTTCTAAAATGGGGTAATTTGTGGGGTTCCTATACTGTCCTGGCATTTTAGGGGCCCTAAACCGTGAGGAGTAGTCTTGAAACGAAATTTCTCAAAATGACCTGTGAAATCCTAAAGGTACTCATTGGACTTTGGGCCCCTTAGCGCAGTTAGGGTGCAAAAAAGTGCCACACATGTGGTATCGCCGTACTCAGGAGAAGTAGTATAATGTGTTTTGGGGTGTATTTTTCCACATACCCATGCTGAGTGGGAGAAATATCTCTATAAATAGACAATTGTGTGTAAAAAAAATAAAAAAATTGTCATTTACGGAGATATTTCTCCCACCCAGCATGGGTATGTGTAAAAATACACCCCAAAACACATTATACTACTTTTCCTGAGTACGGCAATACCACATGTGTGGCACTTTTTTGCAGCCTAACTGCGCTAAGGGGCCCAAAGTCCAATGAGCATCTTTAGGCTTTACAGGGGTGCTTACAATTAGGCACCCCCCAAAATGCCAGGACAGTGAACACACCCCACAAATGACCCCATTTTGGAAAGTAGACACTTCAAGGTATTCAGAGAGGAGCATAGTGAGTCCGTGGCAGATTTCATTTTTTTTTTGTCGCAAGTTAGAAGAAATGGAAACTTTTTTTTTTTGTTGTTGTTGTCAGAAAGTGTAATTTTCCGCTAACTTGTGACAAAAAATAAAATCTTCTATGAACTCACCATGCCTCTCACTGAATACTTTGGGATGTCTTCTTTCCAAAATGGGGTCATTTGGGGGGTATTTGTACTATCCTGGAATTTTAGCCCCTCATGAAACCTGACAGGTGCGCAGAAAAGTCAGAGATGCTTGAAAATGGGAAAATTCACTTTTGGCACCATAGTTTGTAAACGCTATAACTTTTACCCAATCCAATAAATATACACTGAATGCTTTTTTTTTTTATCAAAGACATGTAGCAGAATAACTTTCGCGCTCAAATGTATAGGAAATTTTACTTTATTTGAAAAATGTCAGCACAGAAAGTTAAAAAAGTCATTTTTTTGACAAAATTCATGTCTTTTTTGATGAATATAATAAAAAGTAAAACTCGCAGCAGCAATCAAATAGCATCAAAAGAAAGCTGTATTAGTGACAAGAAAAGGAGGTAAAATTCATTTAGGTGGTAGGTTGTATGACCGAGCATTAAACCGTGAAAGCTGCAGTGGTCTGAATGGAGAAAAAGGCTCTGGTCCTTAAGGGGCGAAAAGACTGTGGTCCTGAAGTGGTTAAATTCTGAAAAGGGAGCGGCCCAAAAACAGACAATCAGATTTGTTTAATTTCAATGGTAAAATGCAACTTATTGATGTCAAGGACCCCACAGCTTATAAACTTGGTCATTGAGTGACTGTATGTCAAGGTTAGAAAAAGTGGGTGGAGCCAAAAACAACTAACTTTTTACATGGGAAAATATAAACTGTAGCTATTCTTACACTGTTAACGGAAGGGTTCTGAAACTTGACACAGTTGGTCACTGGGTGACTGGGATAAATATTTGAAAAAGTAGGTGGAGCCTACAAGAGCCAATCAAAATTCACTTATTGATTTTCAAGGGGAATATTGAAACTGCTGCCATTCTTACACGGTTAATGGCAGAGGCCTCAAACCTGCTACAGTCGGTCGTTAAAGGGGCACTATTGCTAAATTCTTCTTTTTTTGATCCTTAAGTGTACATATGAGTTGTTGTAGGATTGATTTTTTACATTACTTAGTCTTTTACCAATGTATTTGGTTACTGGCAATAAAACATATTGAGGCATGCATTGACGTCAGTACTTTTACCTTTCCGACGCCAATGCAGTCTAAACCATTCTGTAGTAGGGAGGCATCTTTTACTGGATAGTGTGAATTCGTTATCTTACACCCCTCTGGCCATTTCAGTTCTTATTCCCCACCTTGTAACTGTACTAACGAACAGTTACTGTACTCACAGCAGCCACCGTAAAGTGAAGAACGCTGCCTCTCCTCCGTGCAGCGTAAGTTGTTGCTGTGTGCGGATGCGTGGGAAAACATAGGCTGCCCGGCCGCCAAGGACCCCCTTTCCCTAAGCTGGCAGTGGAACGGACACCTATTGTTGTCCGTTTCCACGGTAACCTGACCGGCTTTCCGATCTGCGCAGTGTAGCGGCGGCATCAAAGAGCACACACAAAAGCGCTGCAGCTGTGTGTTGCTCTGTTCGGTGCAGTGCTGTTTGATGCCGCCGCTACATTGCGCAGATCGGAAAGCCGGTCAGGTTACCGTGGAAACGGACAACAATAAGTGTCCGTTCCACTGCCAGCTTAGGGAAAGGGGGTCCTTGGCGGCCGGGCAGCCTATGTTTTCCCACGCATCCGCACACAGCAACAACTTACGCTGCACGGAGGAGAGGCAGCGTTCTTCACTTTACGGTGGCTGCTGTGAGTACAGTAACTGTTCGTTAGTACAGTTACAAGGTGGGGAATAATAACTGAAATGGCCAGAGGGGTGTACGATAAGGAATTCACACTTGCCAGTAAAAGATGCCTCCCTACTACAGAATGGTTTAGGCTGCATTGGCGTCGGAAAGGTAAAAGTACTGACGTCAATGCATGCCTCAATATGTTTTATTGCCAGTAACCAAATACATTGGTAAAAGACTAAGTAATGTAAAAAATCAATCCTACAACAACTCATATGTACACTTAAGGATCAAAAAAAGAAGAATTTAGCAATAGTGCCCCTTTAAGTGACTGGGGTTCAAATTCACTAAAGGGGCGGAGCCACAAACAGCCAGATTTCTTAACTGGATAAACTGCTTCCATTAGCACAATTTTGATGCCAGGAACCCGAAAGCTCACAAACTTAGTCATTGAGCAGTGACTCAAGGTTACAAAAAGTGGGTGAAGTCAAAAACCAATTTTTTTTTTGGGGGGGGGGGGAATTGTAAACTGCAGCCCTTCTTCACTGTTAATGGCAGGGTTCTCAAACTTTGCACAGCTGGTTACTGGGTGACTGGGATTTATATTCAGAAAAGTGGGTGGAGCCTAAAAAAGCCAATCAAAATTCACCTGTTGATTTTCAAGGGGCATATTAAAATATCTTCCATTCTTGCACTGTTAATGGCACAAGCCTTAGGGCCCGTTTCCACTATAGCGTTGCGGAATCGCCGGCGAATCACCGCAGGAAAATCGCATGCGGGTGCGATTCCGCATGCGTTTTTTGACGCGATTTCACATGCGATTTCGCATAGGTAAGGGTGATGCGATTTTAACCATGTCACTGCCTGTGTGAATTAACATGGGTACCTATGCGAAATCGCATGCGAAATCGCGGCAAAAAATGCATGGGGAAAACGCATGCGATTTCCCTATTAAATACATTGCGTGCGATTCGCCTGCATTCCACACGCAGGCGAATTCTGAGGGCCCTACCCTGCAGATTTTTTCTGCACAGAAAAACGTGCAGGAAAACGCACAAGTGGAAACAGTCCCATCCACTTGCACTGGCTATGCGAATTCGCATGCGGGCACCGCATGCGAATTCGTGATAGTGGAAACGGGCCCTCAAACCTGGTACAGTTGGTCATTGGGTCACTAGGGTTCAAATTCAGAAAAGGGGACAGAGCCACAAATAGTCAGACAGATTTGTTTCATTTCATGGGAAAAAAAAAAAATTGATGCCAAGGACCCCAAAACTCACAAACTTGGTCTTTGAATAATTGTGTGTTAGGGTTAGAAAAAGTGGGTGGATCCAACACCAGTCAAATACATACACGGACAATACCGGGTCACCAGTGGTTCTAGACAAATACAAATTTCACTGGGAAAATGTAAACTGCAGCCATTCTTACACTGTTAATGGCAGGGTTCTTAAACTTTGCACAGTTGGTCACTGGGTGACTGGGATTAATATTCAGAAAAGTGGGTGGAGCCTACAAAAGTGAATCAAACTTCACCTATTGCTTTTCAAGGGGGATATTTAATTGCTACCATTCTTGCACTGTTAATGGCACAAGCCTCAAACCTGGTACAGTTGGTCATTGGGTGACTGGTATTCAAATTCAGAAAAGGGGGGGGGGACCACAATCAGCAAATCAGATTTTTTCATTTTAATGCAAATTATTGATGCCAAAGATGACAAAGCTCACAAACTTGGTCATTGAGTAATTGTGTGTTAGGGTTAGGAAAAGTGGGCGGAGCCAACACCAGCCAAATACATACCCGGGCAACGCCGGGCAATCAGCTAGTGTATGATATAATAAACTGTATGTGTAGTACGGATAAGGAATAGAACATTAGTAGTAGAAAATAGTCTCAAATTTTTATTTTCAGTACAATATTTTTTTTTTTTTGTATAGTTTTTTTTTTATAGTATTGCATCATACCGTCGTATTTGCAGTGTGCTCTATTTTACATTTTAAAGAGTGTGGTTTGCAGAGCTAATGACCCTTTGAACTGTGAACAGTAAAAACCTTAGCTCAAGCTGTCTGTCGCTGTTTGTTTATGTATAAATGTTCCAGAAAACAGCATTGTAGCCAACCCAAGTTGAGTCCAGCTCAGAGAAGCTCTTTTGCATCAACTGAAGTTTCTTAACTCTTCCTGTACTGGAAACAATATATGACTTCTTTCTTTGCAAATTAATGTTTTATTTCTTAGCTGTACTACTCCTAATTCATTATCTCATAAGTTTATTTCCGCTTTCAGATTGGCGAACTGATGAGCCTGCTTGAATGAGTTGAAGGTGGGACGAGCTGGATGGTGGGTGAGTTCCATAGAGTAGGAGCTGCTCTGGAGAAGTCTTGGAGCCTTGCAAATGAGTAAGTGACGTGAGGGGTGGACATCCGTAGAATTCTGGAGGAGCGGAGAATGCGGGTTGGAGAGTATCTTAGAACAACACTGGAGATGTACAAAGGAGGTATGGTGGGTGGATTTCTGTGCCACTACATGATCCTTTTTTTTGGGATGTCATCAACCTGTGCGTTCCAAACCTGACCTCCAATGCAGACTAAAGGAGCAGTAGGTTGTAAAAATAATTGTTTAGATCCACAAAATGAGTTTCGTGGTTAGCCCCACTTCATCAGGTAACGGTGCAACTGGCAATATCCAGAGTGTGCGAGCGCCTAATGTAAACAGAGAAGAACCAGTTTAGTGCCTCAAACATACAATCACATAAAGCTGTATCTGAGGCCCCTTTTACATGTGTTGCGTTACCCTGTTTTACGGCAGGGTAACGCAACAGCAATGCAAGGCAATGGGGCCTAGTACACTTACCGCGTCGCGTTGGAAATGGCTGATCTGCAGCCAAGCCACTGCTAAGTCAACGGCGCATAACCACTGCGCTTCCACAACAGCAGAAGTAACATAAGTCAATGGGCGACAAAGGTTAGTGGTGGCATTGCGGTGCGCAGAAGGACGGAATACAATGGGGATCCCCGGAAATCCCAGTGATGTACTTCCTTTTCAGCAGGAAGTACGTCACTGGGCGAGGGGCGATTGGGGCGTCATGGTTGTGTTTGGCGCTATACATATGACCTTGTCGCTGCACTCTGCCATAAGGTCATATGTTTGTGGTTTTGTGTGATGCGGCGGAGGCGGAGCATCGCACTGCAAACGTACACCCCAAGTGTAAAACTGGCCTGAAGCATCCCAAATATTTCCACTTTCACATGGCAGTGTTTGGCACCGTCTCAATAATAAGTCAAGCTACAAACGTGGAAGAAGGGCGACAGGTGCTGCGAGCCGTGACCTTCACACGCCAGGCTTTGGCCATCTGGTCGCCATCTTCGCCGACTATAAATGGCTACAGTCTTTAGATATGAGAGCTATAAGTAGACGACGCAAAGCAGGTGATGCATATGACACACAGAGCGCACATGGCTGGGGCTGCCTGTTGTGAACACATTCCCCCCCCCCCCCCCCCTCCTCCTCCCTGTGTATTTTACTGCACAATCAATCCAGCCAAGTGTGAAGCAAACATTGCAGCTTTGGTGATAGACACACCACATATCTTCTCCTGGTAATGACCTGAGCAGAGCCTTGTAAATCCCTAGATGGGGGAAGGGGAGAGCAAGACCAGAGCTATCAAACTGCAGCTAATCCATTCTATGTTCCATTTTTACCGACATACTTAGAAGAGATCTTCGGGATGCGTTAAATAAATGTATCTACTGTACTTGGCTCTTTCAGTTAGGGCTGGTTCAGACGGATGCTTTAAGGAGGGGGGGGGGGGGATGTGGTAATCGGGTTGTTTCCGGAAAGTAGCGCTTACAGGATACCTGAGCGCTTGTAAATTGTAAAAACGGGGAGCAGGCATGTGTAGCAAGCAGTCCTCATGCCCACTGCTCCCCCCATTCTCCTTTGTCCCCCTCCTTTATCTTCTAAAGGCCCCCCAAAGCTACTTCCGGGTTGGCCAGTTCGGTGAGTAGTGTGCAGGTGCTGCTGGGCGATGCATTTTCTTGATCAGGCAACCTTGGCAGAGGGCGCTCTGAAGCAAGAGGGATACAGAGGCTGACATATTTATGTTCTTTTAATTAATACCAGTAGCCTGGGTGTCCTGCTGATGCTCTGCCTCTAATACTTTTAGCCATAGACCCTGAACAAGCATGCAGGAGATCAGATGTTTCTGACTTTATTGTCAGATCTGACAAGATTAGCTGCATGCTTGTTTCTAGTGTGATCCAGACACTACAGCAGCCTAGTAGACCAGCAGGGCTGCCAGGCAACTGGTATTGTTTAAAAGGAAATAAATATGGCAGCCTCCATATACCTCTTGTTACAAAATTACCTGATGCCGGCGGCTCCGGACAGCGGTGGAAGCTGCTTGCTTCCTCTTTCTCTGCGGGCATCACCGACTCCCCTGTGGACGTGGATCGGCGCAGTGATCTCGGCCGTCTCCCCAGGCAGGTGCGCACGATCCAAAGCAGCCTTTATAGGCTGAGGAGACGAGTCTAAGGGGTGTCAGCTGACGTAGAGTCAGCTGACACTGGCTCCCCCAGGAGCACTGCTGTTGGCTGGAAGTTCCAGGGGGCGGGACTTTGTTACCACATTTCTGTATTTAAAGAAAACCTGAACTGAAAATTAAAAGTCAAAATAAGCATACACAAGTCATACTTACCTTCCATGTAGTCTACTCCTCAGTGTCTTTCTCCTGACCCGCATCCTGTTTGTTCACTGTGATCAGGGGAATTTTCCGTCCTCCATTTTGAAAATGGCCATTACCCATAACAGCTTTCTGGTCAGCACACAGTTAAACTGTAACATCGCCCACTTGAGCCATAGGGAAACATGGACATTACCTGGTACATCAGTTTTCCTCTCAGCTATAACTGACAGCAACTGATATTTTACTGACAGCAACTGATATATTTCAGATCTGACAAAATATTGTCAGAACTGGGAGGGATAATTGTCAGAAGAAAATGGTGAGCTTCTGAGAGGAACTGATGACAAGGTAACTATGTAATGTTCATTTGAAGTTACCTCATGTGTTTATTTTAAATATTTTTACTCAGTACAGGTTCTCTTTAAAGGGGCACTATGGCTAAATTCTTCTTATATTCTCATTTAATATAAAATATGTGCAATTGTAGCAATGTGTAAGACTTGTATTGTGGCTGAATAAAACTCTGCTTCAATATTGCTTTACCCTAAATCAG
>NC_090649.1:464894983-464924983 GCF_040937935.1 Hyperolius riggenbachi | reverse complement strand
TCTTCTTCATCTTCTTCATCTTCTTCATCATCTTCTTCATCATCTTCTTCATCTTCTTCTTCATCTTCTTCTTCATCTTCTTCTTCATCTTCTTCTTCTTCTTCTTCTTCATCTTCTTCATCTTCTTCATCTTCTTCTTCTTTTTCATCATCTTCTTCATCATCTTCTTCATCTTCTTCTTCTTCTTCATCTTCATCTTCTCCTTCCTTTTCAATATCGTCTTCTTCTTCTTCACGTATTTCTCTTTTCAATTTTTTTTTTAAAGAAATGCAGCTATTTTTGAGCGTAACAAATAGCTGGTGGGCGCACGCATGTTGGAAGCGCCATTGTATGTGCTCCCTGGCAGTGGAAACACAAAGACAGCAGGAGGTAAATTCAGCAGCAGGAGGAGGAGGATGAGTGTGTGGCAGCAGGCAGTCAATGAGGCAGGCAGCTCGCCGTGACATAATAGCCCTGGTACCTAGCGGTGATACCAGGGCTGTAAATAAACACAACAGGAGGTCCCAGACAGCGGTCGTGCAGCCCACATTGTGTCCAATACACAACTGGGACAACACAGTTTTCAACCCGGGCACCTCAGAAAAATTAAACCTTTTTTTTTTTTTATGGTTTTTTGGTTTTTGGTTTTGCAACCAATATAGCTATTGTTTGACGTAATAGCTGGTGGCAGAGTGGCAGCAGAAGAAGGTAATTCTGTGTACCCTGGCAGTGGGAAACACAGACAGACAGCAGCAGCAGGAGGAGGAATGGAGGAGTAGGCGAGCAGCTATTGTTTGACGTAATAGCTGGTGGCAGAGTGGCAGCAGAAGGTAAATCATCTGTGTACCCTGGCAGTGGGAAACACAGACAGACAGCAGCAGCAGCAGCAGGAGGAGGTATGGAGGAGCAGTGTGAGTGTGGCAGCAGGTAGGCAGCGTGACATAATAGCCCTGGTACCTAGCGGTGATACCAGGGCTGTAAATAAACACAACAGGAGGTCCCAGACAGCGGTCGTGCAGCCCACATTGTGTCCAATACACAACTGGGACAACACAGTTTTCAACCCGGGCACCTCAGAAAAATTAAACCTTTTTTTTTTTTTATGGTTTTTTGGTTTTTGGTTTTGCAACCAATATAGCTATTGTTTGACGTAATAGCTGGTGGCAGAGTGGCAGCAGAAGAAGGTAATTCTGTGTACCCTGGCAGTGGGAAACACAGACAGACAGCAGAAGGGCAGTACACAGCAGCCCACTGTAGGTGTAAAATGTGTGGCTGCAGGCGACGTAATAGTCAAAGTGAACCAGGCTGGCTTAGTGAGCAGGAGCCAGGAGGTGGTAAAGGGTGGTAAGGCACATTAACGATGGTTCCGGCAGCCAGTTCATGTCCCCCTCTCGCCGACGCCGACAACAGGGGCCAGGAACTCGCCTTCCACCCACGCCTGGTTCATCTTGAGAAACGTCAGTCTGTCCACAGACTTGTGAGACAGACGTGAGCGTTTCTCGGTGACCACGCCACCAGCTGCACTGAAGCAGCGCTCGGACAGCACGCTGGAAGGGGGGCAGGACAGCACTTCCAGGGCGTACTGCGCCAGCTCGCTCCAGATCTCCATGCGCTTGACCCAATACTCCATGGGATCAACAGGGGCATCGCTGTCAAGCCCGCTGTACGACCCCATGTAGTCAGCCACCATGCGGGTCAGGCGCTGGCTGTGACCGGAGGAGGATGCTGCTGCATGCATCTCCTCTCTAGTCACTGCTGCCGGAGCCTCTACAGTCCTGTAGAGCTCGTGGCTGAGAGACAGCAGGTCTGTGGGGCGCTTGCTGCTGCTGGATGCAGGCACCTGCTGCTGCCTCTGTGCTGGCTGCTGGACAGTGGGGGTGGAAGGCTGGGGGAAGGCTTCCTCCAAGCGCTCAACAAGGGCCTGCTGCAAGCTCCTTATTTGTTGCGCTGGGTCTCCTCCTGCAGGCGGCAGGAACTGGCTCAACTTCCCCTTGAGGCGTGGGTCCAACATCATGCTGATCCAGATGTCCTCCCTCTGCTTCATCTGGATCACCCTGGGGTCCCTGCGCAGGCACGTCAGCATGTGCGCTGCCATTGGGAAGAGGCGGGCCACGTCTGCTGGCACATCGACGTCAGTGCTGTCCTCATCCTCCTCCTCTGCCGCCTCATCCTCTCTCCACCCCCGCACCAACTCAGCTGCGCTGTGCTGATCCCCCTCATCAGCAGCCAGGTCAGGGACCTCCACCAAGTACTCCTCCTCCTCCCCCTCAGAGGTGGACTGCGCAGCTGGTTGCCGCTCCTGCTGGTCCAAGGCTGCCGCTCCCTGTTCCAGCAAAGCATCGAGGGCCCTGTTCAGCAGAGAAACCAGGGGCACCCACTCGCAGACCATAGCATGGTCCCTGCTCACCATGTTTGTGGCCTGCAGGAAGGGAGCCAGCACTAAGCACACCTGCTGCATGTGCCTCCAGTCATCATCGGGGACGATGGACGGGAAGTTGCTGGTCTTGTCCCTTCTCTGAGCTGCGGAAACAGTGGCCAGGGCAAGGTACTGTTTGACAGCGCGCCTCTGTTCAACCAGACGCTCCAACATCGCCAGGGTGGAGTTCCAGCGAGTCGGAACGTCAAGGATCAGCCGATGGCGTGGCAGATCCAGCTCCTTTTGCACGTCTTCCAGGCTCGCACAGGCTGCAGCCGAGCGCCGGAAGTGACGCACAACATTCCTTGCCGTTTCCAGCAGTTCGCCCATCCCCTGGTAGGTGCGCAGGAACTTCTGCACCACCAGGTTCAGCACGTGGGCAAGACAGGGGATGTGGGTCAGGTTTCCCCTGTCTATTGCGGCAACCAGATTGGCCCCATTGTCGGCCACCACCTCTCCGACTCTGAGGCCTCTGGGGGTCAGCCAAATCCTCTCCTGCTCCTGGAGTTTGGCCAACACATGAGTTGCCGTCAGCTTGGTCTTCCCAAGGCTGACCAAGTGCAGCAGCGCTTGGCAGTGGCGGGCCTTCACGCTGCTGCTGAGGCGGGGGGTTTGGCCAGGTGTGCCGGAGGATGGCAGAGGATCGGAGGAACCTGCTGCAGTTCCCCTGAGCCTGCGGGGTGGCACCACCCACTGTGTTGCTGCTGCTGCTGTGCCCGCTGCTGCTCTCCCATCCTCACCCCCTTCCACCAAGCTGACCCAGTGGACAGTGAAGGACAGGTAGCGGCCTGTCCCGAAGCGGCTGCTCCAGGAGTCCATGGTGACGTGGACCCTTTCACCAACCGCGTGCTCCAGCCCTCGCTCCACATTGGCCATCACAAAGCGGTGCAGTGCAGGAATGGCCTTGCGGGCAAAGAAGTGTCTGCTGGGGAGCTGCCAGTCTGGGGCTGCGCAAGCAAGCAGCGCACGAATGTCGCTCCCCTCCTGCATGAGCGTGTACGGCAGGAGTTGGGAGCACATGGCCCGTGCCAGCAAGCCGTTCAGCTGCCGCACGCGACGGCTGCTGGGAGGCAGAGCCCTAACCACCCCCTGGAAGGACTCGCTCAAAAGGCTCTGGCGTGGCCTTTTGCTGACACGGGAATCAGCAGACACAGCAGAGGAGGCCACTGAGGACTGGCTGCCAGAACAGGCCTCAGTGTCGGCGGCAGGAGTTGCAGAGGGGGGAGGAGCAGTGCGTTTCCGCACTCCTGCTGGTGCTGCTGGAGGAGCAGGAGGGCGGGTGGCTGCTGTTGCTGCTGCTGCTGCTGAAGGCTGTGCAGTGATGGGTGTGGTGCCACTGCCAGCAGCAGATGCCTTCAGCCTCTGGAACTCCTCATGCTGGTGGAAATGTTTAGCCGCAAGGTGGTTGATGAGCGAGCTGGTGCTGAACTTTAAGGGGTCTGCACCTCTGCTCAACTTCCGCTGACAGTGGTTGCAAGTGGCGTACTTGCTGTACACAGTGGGCATGGTGAAAAACCGCCAGATTGGTGACAGAAACTTCCCCCTACGGCATGGAAGCGCTGCTGCCTGTCTCCCTGTGGTGGTTGGGGGGGGGGCTTGGGTGCGGCTGGGGGTGGTACTGGCTGATGCTGCTGCTGCTGCTGCTGAGCCTGAGACACCAGCAGGCTGTGGGACGCTGCCAATGCTTGCAATGATGCGCCTCCTTGCAAGGCCCACAAGCGCATCCTCCTCCTCCTCCTCAGAGCTGCTGAGGACGACATCCCCTGGAGGTGGTGGCACCCAGTCTCTGTCTGTCACCGGGTCATCATCATCCTCCCCCTCCTGAAACATGTCCTGCTGGGATGAGGACCCCCCAAACTCCTCTCCTGATGCATGGATGGGCTGCTTGACTGTCGCCACAGTCTTGCTGTCCAATCCCTCATCCCCCAAAGTGCCCATCAGCATCTCCTCCTCAAGATCGCCAACAACAGCAGACAATTTACTCATGATGCCTGGGGTCAAAAGACTGCTGAATGACAGGTCGGCGAGTGACGGTGAACTGGCCTCCTCCCCAGACCCTGCTGGGCGGCTGCTGCGAACAGGGGTGGTGGTGGTGGTGAGGGTGGAGGCCTCGGATGCAGAGCTGATGGCGGGCTGCTCATCCTCCGTCATGAGTTGCACCACAGTGTCTGCATCCTTTTCCTCAATGGGACGTTTCCGACCCGGCTGGAGGAAAATGGGAGCAGGTGCTACACGCTGCTGCTGCTGTGTCTCTGCAGCGTGAGTTGCAGATGCTCCTGCTGGGCGGCGCCCAAGGCGTCCACGGCCAGTGGCTATGGGAGGAATGTTAGCCACTGACGCTGCTGCTGCTGCTGCGGAACTGTGCATGGTGGCGCGCCCGCGGCCGCGGCTTGCCACAATGCTGCTCCCTCTCCTCCTGATTCCCTTGCTGCCCTTCCCCTTGCCCAAACCGCGCTGGCTGCCACTTCCAGACATCTTAAATGTTTTGGGCGTATAGACAAAAGTTTTGTAAAAGGGCGGGTGAAAAGTGGGGTACTTTAATGGAGTGGGTTGGTTGGTGAGGTGACTGAGTGAGTGTCCCCTAGTACAGTAAGTAAGTAGTAACAGTCAGGAAGTACAACTAGCAGTTACAATAATCAGTAGTAATCACAAGTAAATTTAGTGTGTGTACACTCAGACAGTGAGTGCACGCACGCAGGAGCTAGTAGCCTATGAACACAGTGACTGAGTGTCCTAGACTCCTAGTACAGTAAGAGTAAGTAGTAACAGTAAGTAGAACTAACTAATTACAATAATCAATCAGCGATCAGAAGGAAATGGAGTGTGGGTGTGTGTACACTCAGACAGTGAGTGCACGCACGCAGGAGCTAGTAGCCTATGAACACAGTGACTGAGTGTCCTAGACTCCTAGTACAGTAAGAGTAAGTAGTAACAGTAAGTAGAACTAACTAATTACAATAATCAATCAGCGATCAGAAGGAAATGGAGTGTGGGTGTGTGTACACTCAGACAGTGAGTGCACGCACGCAGGAGCTAGTAGCCTATGAACACAGTGACTGAGTGTCCTAGACTCCTAGTACAGTAAGAGTAAGTAGTAACAGTAAGTAGAACTAACTAATTACAATAATCAATCAGCGATCAGAAGGAAATGGAGTGTGGGTGTGTGTACACTCAGACAGTGAGTGCACGCACGCAGGAGCTAGTAGCCTATGAACACAGTGACTGAGTGTCCTAGACTCCTAGTACAGTAAGAGTAAGTAGTAACAGTAAGTACAACTAACTAATTACGATAATCAATCAGCGATCAGAAGGAAATGGAGTGTGGGTGTGTGTACACTCAGACAGTGAGTGCACGCACGCAGGAGCTAGTAGCCTATGGACAGTGACTGAGTGTCCTAGACTCCTAGTACAGTAAGAGTAAGTAGTAACAGTAAGTAGAACTAACTAATTACAATAATCAATCAGCGATCAGAAGGAAATGGAGTGTGGGTGTGTGTACACTCAGACAGTGAGTGCACGCACGCAGGAGCTAGTAGCCTATGAACACAGTGACTGAGTGTCCTAGACTCCTAGTACAGTAAGAGTAAGTAGTAACAGTAAGTAGAACTAACTAATTACAATAATCAATCAGCGATCAGAAGGAAATGGAGTGTGGGTGTGTGTACACTCAGACAGTGAGTGCACGCACGCAGGAGCTAGTAGCCTATGAACACAGTGACTGAGTGTCCTAGACTCCTAGTACAGTAAGAGTAAGTAGTAACAGTAAGTAGAACTAACTAATTACAATAATCAATCAGCGATCAGAAGGAAATGGAGTGTGGGTGTGTGTACACTCAGACAGTGAGTGCACGCACGCAGGAGCTAGTAGCCTATGGACAGTGACTGAGTGTCCTAGACTCCTAGTACAGTAAGAGTAAGTAGTAACAGTAAGTAGAACTAACTAATTACGATAATCAATCAGCGATCAGAAGGAAATAGAGTGTGTGTTGTGTGTGTACACTCAGACAGTGAGTGCAGTGCGCACACGCAGGAGCTAGTAGCCTATATGAACAGTGACAGTGAGTGTCCCTACGGGTACAGTAAGAGTAAGTAGTAAGTAAGTACAACTAACTAACAATAATCTATCAGTAATCAGAAGGAAATAGAGTGTGTGTACACACAGACAGTGAGTGAGTGCACACACGCAGGAGCTAGCTAGTAGCCTATAAACAGTGACAGTCAGTGAGTGTCCTACTCCTAGTACAGTATAACTACAATACTATTAGTAAAGGACAGCAGAAATACTGGTATAGATGAGAGAAATAAACAGAGGACAGCTGCCCACAGAGGCAAGGCCCCCCCTGAGGCCTAAACCTGTAAGCTTGCAGCAGCTGCCTGTCTCTAATGTAACACACAAGCTACTAACTAAAATACAATGTCTATCTAACTAACAACAATATAGGTGTATATGGCAGGTGTAGGTGAGCAAAAACGCTAGGTAAATGATCACAATAGAGCACTTGCTAAGCCAAAGCACAAAGGAGCAACTCTCTCTCTGTACAAGTCTCAGGCAAGCATGGAGAAACGGAACATGGCGGCCGCTATTTATAGGGTAGGGGCTGGCCAGGGTCCCCCTCTGTGATTGGCTGCCGTCAGAGGGCCTGGGAGCCCTCTGATTGGCTCTAAGGACATCAATCTGGGCTATGACGCTATTTGAGCTCGGTACCGAGCTCGAATAGCGCCGAGTTGCTCGAATAGCTCGAATAGTGAATGGGCTATTCGAGTGTACTCGGATAGCCCATTCGAATAGCTCCAGCTATTCGGAGCTCGAATACCGAGCTCGAATAGCTGAAAAAGAGCTCGAATATTCGAGCTCTGCTGAGCACCACTACTAGGGGGTACTTGGTGAGTACAGGGCTTTAAAAGGGGTACATAACAATAAAATGTTGAGAAACCCTGCTCTAAAACATTTAAACTTCAATGGATCTACTCAGGCAGTATCAACTTCATCATCCAAATCTTCAAAAATGACATGTGATGGTCTGGAAACCAATGGGGGCAGTGGCATAGCTAAGGAGCTGTGGGCCCAGTGCAAGTTTTTCTTGGGGCCCCCCAAGCACTGTATACATAACAATTGATACAGCGTGCCAAAACCTGCCAAGCATTTCCACAGTGCCAGAGGTGCAAGTAGGGGATGGAAAACAGTTTAATGATTACTACTATTTAAAGCATCTATAGAAGTGACTATTACCAGCACAGGGCCAATAGAGAGCTAATATTGTGCTTGAGAGAGGGCCCCTCTGACCAAAGGGCCCTGATGTGGTGGCTACCTCTGCAACCCCGATTGCTATGCCACTAAGATAATGCGGATTTAAGAGCAAAAAACAACAAGAAGAAAACAAAATGTAGGGACCTAGCAATGGTTCCTGCTAATTCTCTTCCCCTCCAGGTGCTAGCAGTGCACGCTACGAGAGTTCTAAGAGACCGACAGAGCCTTCAGACATAGTCTCCTGGGTACCACCACCGTGATTTGGCATTGGGAGAGGTAAGAGAGTATTGACCTGGTCTTTAAAAACTGCTCCACTGATCATTTCTATTACCAAAAGTAGTGGACTAAGTGGCTAGCTTGAAAGAGTTCTTGGAGGATCCTCAGTATTGTGGCACTATAAAAGATGAGAGGGTATTGTCCTTCTTTTCAAAAATGACTCCTCTCAAAAGTGGTGGGACAATTGGTCACTTTGAAGAAGAGTACTTAGAGGATCCTCAGTATTTTGGCAGCGCTGAATTAGAAAGGGCCTTCAAGTAATCAAGAGGGCCGTCAGCATCCTTATTGGTATCGTGTTTTTTTCCTACAGTTTTTCTGTTATCTAAAATCCAGAGTTCAATTTTGGTGATACATAGATTAACAATAACCTGATTATACAGGGGATAAATTACACCAAGACAGATAAGTTCATAAGCTCACTTAAACACTTGATTTCAATAGGATTTCAACTTAAAAATTACATCTCTTATCCCAAAGATGAGGGGGGTTTGGCTGTTCCTAATGCCTGGGTTTACTATCTAGCAGCACAGGCTCAACATCTAGTAAGTTGGCACGAAATTGATTTGTTGGACTCCTCCAGATTGCTACTTAATGAAATCCTGGGTTCTGAATCCATCTATTTGTCCTTAGAAGCACAAGCAACAAAATCTCTGAGTTTCAAAGCAGAAACTCTAAATCTTATGCAAAAAATATGGGATAGACTTAGAGACATGCAGAATGTTGAGGGTTTAACTTCTTTTTCTCCACTTTATAATAATAATAGGCTACTTGATTTAAAAGAGCTTTCGTTCCTGAAAAATTGGGCTGGGAAGGGAATTAATTTACTTTCCAAGATTTTGGATCAAGGTCAACTCCACCCCATTGACACTATTGCTACTCTACTGGAAACTCCTAAGTCCCTCCTCTTGTTTTTTCATTACGCTCAGTTATCCCATGCTCTCAATCACCCAAAACTGTCTGTTAATTTACAACTTTCCCCCACTCCTATATTTAATATGATAAGTCAGTCTACATCCAGAAGTGGGTTCATATCATCCTGTTATTCTTTTGTATTGTCCTTTTTTCTTAAGAAATTTCCACTTAAATGTTTGGCTGGGTGGAGAAAGGATCTGGGAGATTTAAGTGAAGAGGATTGGAGTCCTCTCCTTCAGTCAGTTCCTTTGATTTCTACAAATGCAACTCAAAAGCTGTCACAATTAAATATTATACACAGGAACTGTTTGACTCCTAAGAGACTATATGACATGGGTTTGCGTTCAGATCCTATTTGTGCTAGATGTTGTAGGGACCATGGTGACTTACTTCATATGCTATGGAAATGTCCTAAACTACATAGATATTGGAAAGGAGTGTTGGATACTCTAGATGTGGTAACGGGCTCTAACATTCCAAGATCGGCTCAGAGCTGTGTCCTGGGCTTGGTATCTGGAACACATTTGGCAGACCATATTCAGCTATTGATTCAAAGAGCGCTGTTCCAATCTAGAAAGCTAATTTTATTCATGTGGAAACAGCCATCACCTCCTACAATTGAGGATTGGCGTTTACAGATGAATAACTACCTAAAAATGGAAAAATTAATTTACACCCACAGGGATGCTCCGCATAAATTTGAAAAAATGTGGGGTTCATGGCTTGATACACCTGGGTTGGCTGACTTTGAGCTGCTTCGTAACAGATTATTTGGTCCCACATCTTAAGTCCTTGTATTTTAATGTGAAGGTTGCAATAATTTAGAAAGTATCTGGGTGCTTGGTGGGTTTATTGTTCTGCACTTTCTAATGCTGTCATTTATGCATAGAGGTTTTTTTTTCATTGCTAATATCTGTAATTTGTATCTTGTGCTGGTCGGTGACGCATTGCTGCATCAAAAATTGTTTTTGCTCCATTTTTCTGCTTTAATGTTTTAACCTGCTGAGCGGTCTGGACGAGCTCAGCTCGTCCAACACCGCCAGAGGCTGCCGCTCAGGCCCTGCTGGGCCGATTTTCGTAAAATAAAAAGCAGCACACGCAGCCGGCACTTTGCCAGCCGCGTGTGCTGCCTGATCGCCGCCGCTCTGCGGCGATCCGCCGCGAGCAGCGGCGAAAGAGGGTCCCCCCAGCCGCCTGAGCCCAGCGTAGCCGGAACAAAAAGTTCCGGCCAGCGCTAAGGGCTGGATCGGAGGCGGCTGACGTCAGGACGTCGGCTGACGTCGATGACGTCACTCCGCTCGTCGCTATGGCGACGATCTAAGCAAAACAAGGAAGGCCGCTCATTGCGGCCTTCCTTGTTTATTCTGGGCGCCGGAGGCGATCGGAAGAACGCCTCCGGAGCGCCCTCTAGTGGGCTTTCATGCAGCCAACTTTCAGTTGGCTGCATGAAATAGTTTTTTTTTTATTTAAAAAAAACCCTCCCGCAGCCACCCTGGCGATTTAATCAGAACGCCAGGGTGGTTAATAAAAGCTGATTTAAATAAAAATTACATCTCTGTTTGGCTACTTTTGTACTGGCTGATCCTAAAATGAAGCCAAATGATCGGCCATCCAACTGGTGAAAATTGACTTCCGCATCTGATCGCTTGATGTCAATCGGTTCTTTCATTGACAATGTTGTAGTGTGTGAATTTTAGGCCTGGTTCGCACCACTGCACTTTTTTTGGTGGTTTTCAATGCATTACCGATCATCAGTGATCAGTAAAAGGGCAGTATTCTCCCCAAGCTCTTTTAGCCGGGTGGCAAACGTGGTGCATGCTGCATTTTATTGAGCACTTGAGCTTGTGTCAGAAGTATAGCCGAAAAATAGCTTGCAAATCGCTTTTCTACCCATAACAATTTAATGCACTTCTCCATGACCAATCAGGTAGAAATTGCAGAACGCCATCGCCTAAAAATGTCCTTTAAGAAATAAGAAATTGTTTTAAAAATATTTGCTTAAAAGAATAACTATAGAAATCACTAATTGATTTTGTATTGTAGCGTCAACTGCATTCTTGATATATTCCACACTATCGGGTAGATTTACAAAACTGCAATAAACAGAATAATGTGCATAAACTCTTACTGCACAAGATGAATTACATGTAATGCTTTATGCTCCTCTTTTTCTGGGGTAAAACACCAAGCACGCTATTTTGCTTACCACAGTTTAGTGAATCTACCCCTATGCGCTTTAAAGAGATACTGTAATAACCCCCTACCCCCCAAGCCTCAGGATCCAGAGACTTCCCTATCCCGAGGTAAGTATGCCCAGGGGGTTATTACTGTACGGCCTCGATTCATCATTGTCTTTGAGATAACTTTTTCCAGTTTGTTAAATTACCGAATTCGAAGTTTATCGATTACTAGTTGTATTCATCAAGGTTTTTTCACATTCGGTGTGAATTCGATAAAATATCGATAACAATTCGGTAAACATTCGGTAACGTGTCGATATTTCCATTTTCCAGCGGTAATTTAACACAAGGCCATAAAATTCCCATGGAATTGTGGGTAAAAAGGCAGTCCTTCGAACACTACGTAGCAACATTCTGAATAGGGCTTAACACCTGGACCAGGATTCTGGAAGTGGCTTGGGACAACCCCACAATTTCGCCAGCTATGGCTTGATAGGGGCCTTTTCTAAAAAAATATAGTGCAGCTAGCAAATTAGTTAACTCTGGCACTGCCTGTGTTCTCTTACAAGATGATTCAAGAGAAATGCAGATGTCTATAAATCTATTCTATTGCAAATTGAAATGGTTCTAGACCTTATTCTTGCCAGGGCCGGCCCGCCCATGAGGCGGGGTGAAACTTTTTTGCCTCAAGCGGCACTTCTGGGGGTGCGGCACCCGCCCGTCCGTGGGTGTGGGGGGCCGCCCGAGCTGGAGGGGATAGCGGGCAGGAAGGGGGTATTGGGCCTAGCGGCGGGGAGGGGGGTCGGACCCCCCATCCCTCGCCTGGGTCCCCCGTCCTCCGCTTCCCTCCAGCTTTAAAAGCGGCGTCCAGCGGCGTAGCAGGAAGTGACGTCAGTGGAGCGCAGGCTGGCCTGGAACGAGGAAGAGGTGAGTGATCCCCGCCCGTTGCCTCTTACACATAGCTGCAGCCAGCACGGAACTTTTTAGAGCTGGAGGGGAGCGGAGGACGGGGGACCCAGGCGAGGAAGGGGGGGGTCCTGCCCCCCTCCCCGCCGCTAGGCCCAATACCCCCTTCCTGCCCGCTATCCCCTCCAGCTCGGGCGGCCCCACACTCACGGCTTGGGGGAGGGGGGGGCGGGGGGCGGCGATTTCTTTGAAAATTGCCTCAGGCGGCAAAAAGTCTAGGGCCGGGCCTGATTCTTGCCCTTCTGCACCTTTGAATCACTCTCAGCTGATACATAACCACTTCTAATGGCTCCATCTTCTCTGTCAGCAATGATCTGACAGGAATAACGACAGAGCAGTGAAGGAGATAACTAATCCTAAATGTATCGCTAAATCACGCCCACTTTCATTTTCATGAATTGCACTTTCTTCCGTTTTAACGCATCACTAACGAATGATTACCGAATTATTACCGAATGCTCGCTAACAGCTGTAGATAAATTTGATGAATCCTGAAATCAACTTAACGAATTCGGTATTTTACCGAACTGTCATTAACCAATTCGATAAGTCTTGATGAATTGAGGCCGTCTTTAAAAAATGCCATGGGTCTGAACAAGGAGTAAGGTCTCGTTCACATCAGGGCCGTTTCTGTGCGCTTTTCACAGTGCACTGCCCTGTGCGTTCAGCAAGGTATTGATTTTCCTATGTAATTAAATGTAGCTGGTTTACATCTATGCGTTGCGCTGAGCAGCGTTACAAAAACGTAGGGTTGCATGCATTTCTGTGCGTTAAGCTGTAAAGCACACATCAATGCAAGTGAATGGGTGCGCTTTTTAAGCGCATAGAAGCGCCTACAAGCGCATAGAAGCGCATGCGTTTTTTACCCCTATTTGGGGAAAAAATACATTTACATAGAAAAACAAAGCTTTGACAACTGCTACATTAAGCAAAACGTGCCTTAAAGAAGCGCAGCGCAATGCACAGAAACGCGCACTAAAGCACAACCGTTTTTTTACCACGTGCTTTCACACGTTTCTTAGTGCAGCATATGTGAACGAGGCCTAACCGTGGGAAAAATGTATTTTTGTAGCATCCAAAAACTCCCATCCACTTAAAGCTATAGTGTCCTGCATTCTACATAAAACTGTGTCCTGCATTCTACATAAAACTGTCCTCTGCATTCTACATAAAACTGGAGTGCCAGTACACTGGTATAGTATGGCGACACAGCACTGCTCTGGATTGCCGTTGAAGTGTCCCCTGCACTCAGGAGCGAATGGTTGCTATTCTGTGGGAAGAATGGTAATGCCTCTTCTGTTTGTAAAAAATGTGCAGGTTAAGTTTGTACACTGTGGCAGCAAAATAAACAGACCTGGATGCAGTAATCACATACAGTATGTACAAACCTCCCAACTTTTTGAGAAAAGAAAGAGGGACACTTATGCCACACCCCTGACCACGCCCCTGGCACAGTCCTAGTCATGCATAACAAAGCTTTCATAAGAAAAATATGTCGTTTTATAATTCAAACCACACTGGTCCTTTCTATCCGGGTTCATTTTCCTTCATATTAACATTTGAAAATATGAAATATATCAATTTAAATGATGATGGGAATAAAGTTTAGAGTCCATGAAACTCATTTTTCAGTAAGAATACACTTATATTTAAACTGATCTGTACATCAGTCCTGAAAGAGGGACAAATTGAGGAAGAAAGAAGGACAGTGGGACTGGGTTCCCAAAGAGGGACAGTTGGGAGCTATGTATGTGGATGGATCCACAGGAAAGCATGGTTGCGTTCTGACTAACTTCTTCTGGGAGTCAGAGTCAACTGCCAAACTCTCCATTAGTGCAAGTGTTGAACCTAAAGCTGGACATAAACACATCAATTTATACCAGCAGATTCGATCCCCATAATCACTGTGCGGCACGGAGCAGCACGGTGGCGTAGCGGTTAGCTCTCTCACCTTGCAGCGCTGGCTCCCTGGTTCGAATCCCAGCCAGGGCACTATCTGCAAAGAGTTTGTATGTTCTCTCCGTGTCTGCGTGGGTTTGTGCACTCCGGTTTCCTCCCACATTCCAAAAACATACGGATAAGTTAATTGGCTTCCCCTAAAAAAATTGGCCCTAGACTACAGTACTTACACTACATAATATAGACATATGGAAATGGTAGGGATTAGATAGATTGTGAGCTCCTTTGAGGGACAGTTAGTGACAAGGCAATATATATATATATATATATATATATATATATATATATATATATATATATATATACACACATACACACTGTACAGCGCTGCGTAATATGTCGGCGCTATGTAAATAATAATAATAATCGAATCTGCCAGTTATCTGTGCTGCAACAAGACACATTGATCATAATTTCAATTAACCCAGGTGGTAAAATTTGGGTAGATCGTACGCTGCAGGGGGAGTGGCAGTAGACTGCAGTTTGATAGATTTTCAACTGATTTCATGGTGAAACCTTTTGAAAACATGTGTGCTGCATATGGTGGGATTCAATACCTCTCTGATCAGCTTCAGATCAGAGAGGGATTGATCTATTTGCCTCACAGTATGGTAACCTAAATGTGTATGGCTCTAAGCTCCTCTGCACAGCAGAACACTCTTAGGGTAGAGTAGAGGTGTTTCTAGCCTTTTGTCACACCAGGCAAGAAGTCCTGTGTCACCCCCTACACACACACACACACACACACACACACACACACACACACACACACACACACACACACACACACACACACACACACACTATGGTGTATAAGGTGGGTGCTTAATACAGGTAGTCCAAAAGATACAAACAACCCGCCAATCCTGTCACATTTTTTTGCACACCCCCTGCATTCTCTCCTCCAGCTTAGGGCTGGTGCACACCGAGCGGCTTTTTCAGCGTTTCTGCAGCCGCTTGCGGCTGCGGATCCGCTTGGTCAATGTATCTCAATGGGGTGGTGCACACAAGAGCGGGAGGAGTTTTGCAGAAACGAATCCTCCCGGGGTGAGGCATTTTTTGGATTTCGGATGCGTTTCTGCCTCAATGTTATGTATAGGAAAAACGCAAACCGCTCTGAAAAACGCCTGTTCAGAGCGGTTTTGCCGGCGTTTTTGTTACAGAAGCTGTTCAGTAACAGCTTTACTGTAACAATATATGAAATCTACTACACCAAAACCGCTACACAAAACCGCAAAACGCTAGCTAAAACGCTACAGAAAAAGAAGAAAAAGCGTTTCAAAATCTGCTAGCATTTTGCGGATCTGCTAGCGGGTTTTGGTGTGCACCAGGCCTATGTGTGTGAAAGGCAGAGTATAGTGCAGCAGATGCTGTGCTCTCATCTCTCCGCTGGAGTCCAGTGCTGTGCCTCCGCCTGTCCACTCACCATTCCCCCTAGTGCCAAGCATCTCCTACCACATGCAGCATGATCACAACCGACATGAGGAAAGTGAGGTGCCATCACTAGAGGAAGGAGGAGACAGAGAGGATGTTCACACAGGCAAAACGCTGGACTCTGGCAGGGAGGTGAGAGCACAGCTTCTTCTGCGCTATACTCTACATTTACACACTGTTGCTGGGGGATTGCAGGAGGGGGACAGGGACAGATGGTGGCACAGGGGGACAGAGAGAGGCAAAAAGGGGGACAGAAGGAGCCTAGGCACAGTGGGATGGAGAGATGCACAAGGTGGTAGAGGAAGCACAAGGGGACAGAAGGAGACATGGGGACAAGACGAGGCCTGACGGCTAGAAGGAGACAGAAAGAGAAGGCGGCACAGGGGGGTAACGGGAGGCACACGGGGGACAGAAGGAGGCACGAGGGTCAGAAGGAGTCACAAAGTAGGACAGAAGGAGGCACTGGGGGACAAAAAGAGGCACAATGTGGGACAGAATGAGGTACAAAAGAGGACAGGAGGCAGCACATAGAGGGGCAGAGAGAGGTACAGGGGGACAGAAGGAGGCACAGGGGCCAGAAGGAGGCACAAAGGGGGACAAAAGGAGGCACACAGGGAGCAGAAGGAGGCACAGAAGAAGGCAAGGGGGGTACTGAAGGTGGCACAGGGGGACAGAAGAAGGCACAAAAGGATGCAGAAGGAGGCACAGGGGGACAGAGGAGGCGCAGAGGAAGTGAAGAGGCACATGGAGACAGAAGGGGGCACAAAAGGAGACTGGAAGATGCACAAGAGAACAGGAAAGAGGCAGAGGTGGACTGAAGGAGGAACGTGGGGGTACAGATAGCACAAAGGGAGACACAAGGAGACATGAGGAGGCACAGGGGGACAGAAGGAGGCACAAAGGGGGACAGAAGGAGGCACAAAGGGGCACAGAAGGAAACAGGTGGCACATGGTGACTGAAGAAGGCACAGGGAGGCAGAAGGAGGCACAAAGGGGGTAGAAGGAGGCACAGTGGGACAGAAGGAGGTACAGGGGAACAAAGGTGGCACAGGAGACTGGAGGAGGCACAAGGAGACAGAAGGAGGCACAAGGAGACAGAAGGAGGCACAAAGGGGTAAAGAAGGATGCATGGGGGGAGAGGTGGCACAAAGGGACACAGTAGCAGCTGCCTGCAACTTTAGAACACCCGCGGGGGAAGGGCTTAGTCCAGGGGCATGGCACTCCCAGGACAAATGCAATAACATTTCTATAGCGCTTTTCTCCCATAGGACTCAAATGAAATGGCACTCCAGGCAATGGCCACTGACGCGATTGTCCCAGAATGCTGCATGCAATCGCAACACTGCAAGTGGCCAGGGACGGATCTAGACCAAGTTGCGCCTGGGGCAAGGTCAGGTTTTGGTGCCTAAAGGTCAGGTTTTGGCACCTAAACTGCCATTCTCCATCCAAATTGTGCCGCCTTTTTAACAATTCAACAAACTGCGCCTGGGGCAAGAGACCCGTCTGCCCCCCCCCCCTAGATCCGTCCCTGCAAGTGGCTCCCTTCCCCGCAAAAGGGTTACATTGGTGTATCACTTTCAGATCGCAAGCAAATGATGGCCAGTCTGTACTCCAAAGACAATACAGATTCCAGGTTTATAAAAAAAAGTTTAAATTAGGCAGCATGAGTCAGACTTTTAGGGCTTGTTCACACTAAGGGCGTTTGCAGGTGTTTTTTGAGCGCGATTTCAGAAATTGCCCTAAAAATGCTTGTGCAATGATCCCCTATGAGAGTGTTCACATCTGGGCGGTTCGATTACGATCCGTTCACCAAAGCTTTGCCTGTGTCATTTTCAAAGCGATTTGCCTGTAATGATAGGTATAGGGAAATCGCAAAGCGCTTGAAAAACCGCTTTTTATAACAATTTACCCAGCGCTTTTAAAAATAAATACATACATATATGGAAGGTATATGGAAATCGCAAAGCGCTAGAAAAAACGCTTTTTATAGCGATTTACCCAGTACTTTTAAGAATAAAAACATTCTATTCAATGTAAAAGAATTCACAAAGAATTCACGTCAGGAAGTGAAAAAAAACAAATCACTCTGCAAAAGCGCTTAGAAAAGCAGCCAAAACAAACTAACGTACAAGTAAGCGCCAGAAAACGCTAAAAAAAAATCGCACACAAAATCGCAAAGCACTGGTGTCAGCAATTTATGATGTGAACAAGGCCTTTTAGCCAGTCTACCAACTAAAACCAGACATGTTTAATAATATCACAAAAGCTAAACATACATTATGCAGCACCTAATATGTACAGTGTACCTAATATACCTAATATGTGTTACTATGACGCAAGTATGGCAGGGAGGTATTATCCTGCTCCCAGTGGCGTAGCTAAGGAGCTGTGGGCCCTGGTGCAGGTTTTACATGGGCTCCCCCCCCCCCCCCCCCCCAAGAACTTTATACATAGCAATTGATCACAGCGCACCAAACTTTCAAGGACAACCACAGTGTCAGAGGTGCAAGAAGGGGATTGGAAAGTGTGTTAAGGATTACTACTATTCAAAGACATCTATAGAAGTGATTATTACCAGCACAGGACCAATAGAGAACTAATACTGTGATAGAGGGTGGACCCGTTCGGGGCCCCTCTGGCCCAAGGGCCCCGGTGCGGTCGCTACCTCTGCACCCCCTATTGCTACGCCCTGCCTGCTCCGAACATTGCGGTCCTCATCCTTCACGTTTACATTGATGATGTTAATATTTAGAATAACAAATCTGTAAGAATCGCAGCTCCGCCCATCTTTGGGAACTTCCGCCCCGCACTGACAGCTGTACGGCTCTCTGGTCACGCCGTGTTGTTGACAATATCAGTAACCCCGCCCACGCCACTAGAACGAGCACCGCCCCTACACCATAAAACCACCTCCGAGCCCTATAATCTCGGCTTTCGTAACTCCGCCTACCAACATGTGACAGGGCACCGCAGCCCTTCCCACTTTTTTTCTTTCTAGTTCCGCCCTTACGGCCACCGCAGCGATTCCTTCTCTATTTAGTAATCCCGCCTCTCCAATTCACTAGACGTGGTTCTAGAATCCGGGACTCCGCCTTCTTCGCTTTACCCCGCCTACATCTCTTTACTCCGCACGGTAACTCCACCCACAGAATGCATAGACCCGCCCTATCTCCGCCTTCCAGCTGTCATAATCATCAAAGCTCCGCCTACTCCAGTCTATCCCTCCGCCCCGTTCTCTATTACGGTATTTCCTGAACCAGCACTGAGGCTCCTCCCCCCTAAAACTATTAGTACGCCCTGTCTCCGCCTTCTTTTATTAGGCCATAACTCCCTCCCTTTCTGACTTCGCCTCAGTCCTGTCACTTCGGTCGAGCTCCTCTGCGGTTGCTCCTCTTCTTCCCGTCCATTCCTGCGGCTCCGCGGCCTTCCCTTCACCTGAAAGACTCCGTGCTCTTCCGCTGACTGATCCACTTCACCTCACAGCGCTGGGGGTAATCTTTCCCCTATACGGGCGAGGCTCCGCCCACTACTCTACTCTTCGCTCCGCCTTCGCACTCTGTCTCCGCCTCCTCCATTCCTTCGCCTTGCTCCTTCGCTCCTCCCCGCTCCGCCCCTCGCGCGCTCTTCCTCCACCTCTCCTCTCAGGACGGATGTGAGCGCGCGGCCAGTATAGGCATTTCCGGTGACGTCACGGGCCGGACTCCATTAGTGCGGCAGCTGAGGGGGTAGAAAGCAGCCGCTGCGTGTGACGGGCCCGGAGCCGCGCCGTCTCGTGTCCCCCCTCCCCCCCCGTCCCGCTCCCCCTCGCCTCCTCCCCCCCCGGGAGGGGGACAGCACCGCGTCCTCCCACCATCCTCCTCCACCACGGCCGCTCTCGGCGAGGAAAGTCTGGCCTCCGCTTCCTCCGACTCGGACACCGGCCGAGCGTCCTCTCCCCCGCGGAAGAAGCTCCGAGCCTCGGAGGAGGCAGCGCCAGAGGCAGCGTCCGGCACAGGCAACATGCAGGCTAACGGTGCGGGCGGGAGCGGAGCCAGGATCCCCCCCTCCTTCCTCCTCCACCACCGCTGCCGCTACCATGCGGCCCAGAACGGCGGAGAGCTACCGGCCCACTCCAACGGCCTCCCGACCGCGCCAGCAACGGCGCCCCCTGTGCGGCCTCCAGCAGCAGCAGCGCAGCCAGCAGCACCGCCCGCCGGGGAGCAGAAGAAGAAGAAGAAACGGCTCAGCCAAGCGGAGGAGGACGTCATCCGCCTCATAGGACAGCATCTGCACGGCCTGGGCCTGGAGTGAGTGTACCGACCCCCCATCCTCTCATATGCTGATTCGCTGTGTACCGACCCCCCCCCCCCCCTTACCATCATCTACTGATCGCTGTGTACTGACAGCTCCTCCACAGATCACTGTGTACCGTACCGACCCCCCCCCCCCCTCCTCATATTATGATCGCTGTGTACGACCCCCCCCCCCCCCCCATGCAACCTCTCCTGGTCACCGTGTACTGACATCTCCTCCACTGATCGCTGTGTAAATGACCCCCCCCCCCCCCCATACATCATCATCTACAGTGGAGGAGCTGTACTGACAGCTCCTCCACTGATCACTGTATACTGACCCCGTCCTCCATATACTGATCACTGTGTTTTGACAGCTCCTCTATCGATCACTGTGTACTGACCCCCCCCCCCCCCTCCATATCCTCATATACTTATCTCTGTGTACTGACCCCCCCAATATGCTGATTACTGTGTAATGACAAACCCTCCTCATATACTAAGCAATGTGTACTGACAGCTCATCCACCGATCAGTGTACGGCCCCCCCCAATATCCTCATATACTCATCTCTGTGTACTGACAGCTCCTCCACTGATCACTGTGTACTGATCCCCCCCCCCCCCTTCTCATATGCTGATTACTGTGTGCTGACAAACTCCTCCTCATATACTAAGCACTGTGTACTGACAGCTCATCCACCGATCACTGTGTACGTACAGCCCCCCCATCCTTGTTTACTGATCAGTCAAACCCCCCCCCCCCCATCATCCACTGACAACCTTGCCATTAACTTCTCAAAATGTGTACAATTAATCACTATGACAACATGGCAGCATGGGTACCTGTATGTGATCTCAACAGCCTCACCATTGATATGTGTGCATTTTGTGTTTATTACTGACGTTATCCTCATTTGTGGGACACTGACAGCTAAGGATGAGCAGTGAGATGCAGGAGTATTAAGTCTGTATGCAAATTGATGGAACTTGCAAAACAGGTTGTGGAGCTGGAGTCAGTCGGGCGCAAGTTTTGGGTACTTTGAGTCGGTGGTTTCATAAACTGAGTCAGAGAATTTTTGTACCCAAATCCACAGGCCTGGTAAGTATTAGACTAAGGAGTCTGAGCCATTGTGGTACTGGAGTCAAGTGGGGTGACTTCATAAACTGAGTCGGAGTTGGATGATTTTTGTACCTGACTCCACAGCCCTGCTTGCCAATGGAGCAATCAAAGCCTGCTAAGCCTGAATTCTATTTATTCATTTATTTACTGCATAGATTTGCATACTCCTGCATCAACTTGGAAATATTTGCATCTAAATCATAATCGCTACTGACAGCCTATGCGCTAGTTACTGTGTTCTGCTAACATCAACACACCTGCCTACGTACCACTGTTTACTACTCACCTTTCTATTACAGTGACACTGATGGCCTCAGCATTGGTCACATGTGTGTGTACCACTGCAGTCATCTCGTTTGTGACACTGATAGCTTCAGCAGTGATCACTATGCACTGCTGTCATTATCACTATGTGCACCACTGTTTACTACTTGCGTCATCCTCTTATCACAGTGACACCAACAGCCTCAATGCTGATCAGACTATGTACTTTTGTGTAATGTTAAACTGGACCTGAACTCCTGCACAGCACCAGAAGAAAAACTGAGAGATATGCAACCTGTATATATTGAGAGCAGTGGTCCTCAAACTAAGGGCCCACGGGCCGAATGCACCCTCCTGAGGCTTTTTTTTACCGGCCCTCCACAGTGCTGCAGGCATTTGCAGGCAATTGGGTGACGTTATGGCTCGCATATGACTTTCTTTGTTAGGGTCACAATTTGCGCTGTGTTGGTAGGATACTATCTGCACATGCTGTGTTGGGGCATAACATCTGCACTGGCTACAATATCTAGGCTCATTGTTATGCTTTTGTACATCATTTTAGTGGTGGCTGGATAGTGTAAAGATTAAGGGCTCTGCCTCTGACACAAGGCGAACTGGGTTTGAATCTCGCTCTGCCTATTCAGTAAGCCAGCACCTATTCAGTAAGAGACCTTGGGGCAAGTCTCCCTAACACTGCTACTGCCTATAGAGCGCGTCCTAGTGGCTGCAGCTCTGGCGACTTTGAGTCCGCCAGGAGAAAAGTGCGATATAAAGGTTCTGTGTTTGTTTGGTTTTGTTTTTTGTTTGTTGTTTGTTTGTATTTTATGTATACTCCGGCCCCCCAGTAGTCTGAAGTATGACCCGGCCCTTGACCGAAAAAGTGTGGGGACCCCTGATTTTGAGAGTTTAGCCTGTCTAATTCCCCCTCATCTGTGACTGATCACCACCGGAGTTTGTCTCTCAGCTGTGTCTCAGGAATCTGCTCTGCCACGGCAGAGTCTGAAGCCGTTTAATTCCCCCCAGTTATTAAGATCAAAGCTGATTTACCGCATCCTTGCGGCAGAACAAGGTATTAATCCCCTTGAAATCCTGGGGCAAAAATCTGCGACCGCAGAATTTTGCTTCCTGGAAGAGGCAGAGCTGTGCGCAGTAGCTCTGCCTCTGATCCAGTCAATCTCTGCTCTCCCCGCCCCAGTGCGGAGATTGACTGGATTAGAGGCAGAGCTACTGCGCATAGCTCTGCTTCTGCGGGCAGCAAAATCTGACGACCTGAAAAGTCAGGGAATTTTACCCTGGGATTTTGAGGGGGATAAATACCTAATTCTGCCGCGGGGATGCGGTGAATCAGCTTTGATCTTAATGCTTAAAGGGTTCTGTGTGTGTGTGTGGGGGGGGGGGGGTAAGGTGTTTGAAAATAAAAACGGGACACTTACCTGGAGCTTCTACCAGGCCCCTGCAGCTGTCATATTCCGCGCTGTCCTCCGACGATTCTCGGCCACCGGTCTGGTGTTTGTCTAACAAGACGAATAGTGCTCACTTCTGCGCGTGTCATCGGGAGCTTTCTGCGCGTGTCATCGGAAGCTTTCTGCGCAGGCACAGTACAGTTTCTTGTGGTGAGTCTGCACAATAAGCTCCCGATGATGCGGGAGCGAACACGCGCTGCCATGGCCGTGCAGCCACAGTTGGATCAGATGCTGAATTAGAGACCAGGAACATCGGATCGTTGGTGGATGGTGTGGACTTTACAGCTGCTGGGGATCTGTAGAAGCCCCAGTTAAGAACCCCTTATAAGTGGACCTCCGGACTTAAAATCTACTCAGCAAAACTGAAAAGGCTTGGTTTTTCTTTAAGTTTCACAGCATCAGAACTTTGTTTTTCTTACCAAAGCATCGTTTTTTGCTGGATTTTTGTCTAAGCTCCACCCATCAAAGAAAAAAAAAGCCCGGGCTTTTTTCCCTGATGCTGTGCAGAGCATGATGGGATTTCCTAAGTCCACGTTGCCTAGCAACTGGGAGGGGTGATCAGGACAGTTGGAACTGTGTATCTGTCACCGTCATTACAACCAAAAAGATGGCTGCCATCATGAAATCAAAACATTTGCCTGTTCTTTTAAAACAGTGTGGGTAAGAGATTATATTACCTATCTATTTTAAATAACATAAGTAGTGTAACTTAATGAAAGTATGTTTGTTCAGGCTGAAGTTCCTCTTAAAGAGAACCCGAGGTGTGTTTAAATAATGTTAGGTGCATACAGAGGCTGGATCTGCCTATACAGCCCAGCCTCTGTAGCTATCCCAAACCCCACTAAGGTCCCCCTGCACTCTGCAATCCCTTATAAATCACAGCCGTGCTGTGAGGCTGTGTTTACATCTGTAGTGTCAGTCTCAGCTGCTCCCCCGCCTCCTGCATAGCTCCGGTCCCTGCCCCCATCCCTTCCCTCCAATCAGCAGGGAGGGAAGGGATGCAGGCGGGGACTGGAGTTCTGCAGGAGGCGGGGAGAGCAGCAGACTGACACTATAGAGATAAACAAAGCCAGCTCTGACAAGCTGTTTGTCAGCAGCGTGGCTGTGATTTATGAGGGATTGCAGAGTGCAGGGGGACCTTAGGGGGGTTTGGGATAGCAACAGAGGCTGGGCTGTATAGGCAGATCCAGCCTCTGTATGCAGATAATATTCTTCAAACCCACCTCGTGTTCTCTTTAAGATAACTGGGCAATTTAAAAGAGGTAACTTCAATGTCTTCAGACTCTCTTTCACAATAAGTGTGCTTCCACAAAAGCAGGAAGTAGACACACTGCAGATTTATTGTAGGATTTGTATCAGCTTTAACAAATGTGTGTTGTTGTTTTTTTGGGTGGTTATGCTGTTGCTTATCTTTAGAGCAGGTAGGAAGTGTTGAGTTCAGGTCTGTTTTTAACTGATGATGTCATGATCTCCCTTTTATTCTGTGACTGATAGCCTCCGCAGCTGATTACACTGTACCGCTGACCTCCATCACTGTAAGGCCCCTTTCACACTTCCTTCCGATGTGGTGCGTTTATTCTACAGTCGCACCGCAATAGTCCCAAAAGGTCGCTCTGCATGTTACTGTTGCAGTGCTACCATACAGTGAGGCATACTTTACAATGAAAGTATGCCTCACTTTCGGGTTAACTGTGCTGCAAAGGGGCCTGCTGTACTGCGATCAATGTAATAGCGCCATAGTGACTATCACTACTTCTGCGATGGGATGCAGCATTTTTATGCAATGAAACGGACTGTTAAAGGGTCCTTGGTGTACCACAGTGTGTACTGCTGGTGTCATTCTCGGCACCTGATCACTTGTAACACTCGTGTCATTGTAGTGGCTTTGTGACACCAACTGCCCACATTAGACAGCCTCTGCAGGGCTTATAGGAAATCTGAAGTGAGAGGGACATGGGAGGTTCAGAATCGTTTTATTTCGCCAAATACAGCAAGAGCTATACTCGGAATTATTTGCGGTACACATGGCATAGACCTAGTATGGGAGACGAGGCACACAACACAACAATCCTAGCAAGCACAATATTAGCTACTACCGTAATGGTGAAAGTCTGGCCTTCACAGGTGACAGACCCTGGTCTGCAGGAACAGTCCAAATGATAATACTGATGATGATGATGGTGGTGGTGGCCCTCCGTACGGACCCAGGCAGTGAGAGCGAGTGAGAGGTTGCCATATTGATTTCCTTTACCTATTTCCTTTAAAACCATACCATTTTTGTCTGAAGGTGCCATAGCATACTCAACTTGGCAGCTGACTGAGCATCTGATTCGATAATTGAATGAAATTTGGTGCTGAGAAACATGCTCGATCGGCAATGTGATCGATTTTTTTTTTTTTTTTTTTTTTTTTTTTTTTTAGGCTGAAATTGGTCACACGTATCGATTGGACATGCTGGAACATTTTGGGCTGACATGCTTGATCTGGTGCATGTCAGTAATGGTGTGTGATAATTGCACATGACTAATGCGATGTAGACCCCCAGCTGCTGTTATTGCACCCCCCCCCCCACACGTTATTTTGTGTTGTCCTCATACTTCAATATGCATGTCCCATGTGACAACGGTACTGGCATATAACACGTGGGGCGCTTGTGTGATGTCACACACCCAACCACATGCTATAACCGTGGCAAACACGTGGAGGTGAAAATGCGTAAGTACGAGGAAGGCGGCAGGTAAAGTATATCACTGTCCCAGTAATCTCCTCACTGTGTGTGTACCACTGACAGACTCAGCACTGATCACTGTACTACTGACATCCTCCCTGTGTGTACCACTGACGGCCTCAGCACTGATCACTGTACCACTGACCTCCTTGCTGTGTGTGTACCACTGACGGCCTCAGCATCGATCACTGTACTACTGACCTCCTCCCTGTGTGTGTACCACTGACAGCCTCAGCACTGATCACTGTACCACTGACCTCCTCCCTGTGTGTACCACTGACGGCCTCAGCACTGATCACTGTACACTGACTCCTCCCTGTGTGTACCACTGACAGCCTCGCACTGATCACTGTACCACTGACCTCCTCCCTGTGTGTGTACCACTGACGCCTCAGCACTGATCACTGTACACTGACCTCCTTGCTGTGTGTGTACCACTGACGGCCTCAGCACTGATTACTGTACCACTGACCCTCCTCCCTGTGTGTACCACTGATGGCCTCAGCACTGATCACTGTACTACTGACCTCCTTGCTGTCTGTGTGTGTGTACAACTGACAGCCTCAGCAATGATCACTGTACCACTGACCTCCTCCCTGTGTGTACCACTGATGGCCTCAGCACTGATTACTGTACCACTGACCTCCTTGCTGTGTGTATACCACTGACAGCCTCAGCACTGATCACTGTACCACTGACCTCCTTGCTGTGTGTGTACCACTGACTTCCTCAGCACTGATCACTGTACTACTGACATCCTCCCTGTGTGTGCACCACTGATGGCCTCAGCACTGATCACTGTACCACTGACCTCCTTGCTGTGTGTGTGTACCACTGACGGCCTCAGCACTGATCACTGTACTACTGACCTCCTTGCTGTGTGTGTTCCACTGACGGCCTCAGCACTGATCACTGTACTACTGACATCCTTCCTGCGTGTGTACCACTGACGGCCTCAGCACTGATCACTGTACCACTGACCTCCTCCCTGTGTGTGTACCACTGACAGCCTCAGCACTGATCACTGTACCACTGACCTCCTTGCTGTGTGTGTACCACTGACGTTCTCAGCACTGATCAATGTACTACTGACCAGGGCTGTGGAGTCGGGTCAATTTTTGGGCACCCGGAATCGGAGTTGGAGTCGTGGTTTCAGAAACTGAGGAGCCGGAGTTGGAGTCAGAAGATTTTTGTACAGACTCCACAACCCTGCTACTGACATCTTTCCTGCGTGTGTACCACTGACGGCCTCAGCACTGATCACTGTACCACTGACCTCCTCCCTGTGTGTACCACTGATGGCCTCAGCACTGATCACTGTACTACTGACCTCCTTGCTGTGTGTGTACAACTGACGGCCTCAGCAATGATCACTGTACCACTGACCTCCTTGCTGTGTGTGTACCACTGACGGCCTCAGCACTGATTACTGTACCACTGACCTCCTTGCTGTGTGTACCACTGACTGCCTCAGCACTGATCACTGTACCACTGACCTCCTTGCTGTGTGTGTACCACTGACGGCCTCAGCACTGATCACTGTACTACTGACCAGGGCTGTGGAGTCGGGTCAATTTTTGGGCACCTGGAATCTGAGTTGGAGTTGTGGTTTCAGAAACTGAGGAGCCGGAGTTGGAGTCAGAAGATTTTTGTACAGACTCCACAGCCCTGCTACTGACATCCTTCCTGCGTGTGTACCACTGACCGCCTCAGCACTGATCACTGTACTACTGACATCCTCCCTGTGTGTGTACCACTGACGGCCTCAGCACTGATCACTGTACTACTGACATCCTCCCTGTGTGTGTGTACCACTGACAGCCTCGGCACTGATCACGGTACCACTGACCTCCTCCCTGTGTGCACCACTGACTGCCTCACCACTGATCACTGGACCACTGACATCATCAGTGTGTATACAACTAACTATGACACTTGAATGGCCTGGGAGGACCTCATTAATAAAAGTACAGCGTTCTATGCAGCTCATGAGCCATTCAGGTGCAATTAAAATACAACCAAAGTGGCAGGGTATTTTAACACCATGCGTGTCAGCACTCAACACGTGGTGGCGTTACCGGGTGGCAGTTATTGGGTCACGAGGATAGGGTTAAAGAGAACCTGTACTTAGTAAAATTATTTAAAATAAACACATGAGGTAACTTCAAATGAACATTACATAGTTATCTTGCCATCAGATCCTCTCAGAAGCTCACCATTTTCTTCTGACAATGATCCCTTCCAGTTCTGACAACATTTTGTCAGAACTGAAATATATCAGTTGCTGTCAGTTATGTATCGGTTGCTGTCAGTTACAGCTGAGAGGAGAACTGATGTGTCCATGTTTCCTTATGGCTCAAGTGGTCGATATTACAGTTTAACTGTGTGCTGACCAGGAAGCTGTTATGGGGTAATGGCCATTTTCAAAATGGAGGACGGAGAATTCCATTGATCACAGTGGACAAACAGGACGCGGGAGAGGAGAAAGAGATTGAGGAGTAGACTACACGGGAGGTAAGTATGACTTGTGTATTGTTATTTTGACTTTTAATTTTCAGTACAGGTTTTCTTTAAGGCACTCTGCTATGGATGCCAAAGGATCCGTTGTGTTCATTGGTACGGTCCTGATTTTTGCCCCCAGTGTGAACCTAGCCTCATATCTCTGACACTGAGCACTTCATCGCCACTACGTAAGTCATTATTATTGATTTATAAAGCACCACCATATTCCGTGGCGCTGTACAAAGTAAGAAACAAACATGGGGTACATTATAATACAGACAATGGTGTACACCAAAATACAAGATACATAATTAGTGACAAAATACAAAGAATGATACAAAAGCAAATTATAGACTTGGTAATGACAGTGATAAAATTAACATGATGAATAAAATGTATAATGGTTACCAAAACACAAAAGGGGGAGAGAACCCTGCCCTTGCGGGCTTACAATCTAAAGGGAATGGGGGGAAACAGGAGGAGGGGTAGTATGCAGCAAATATATAAGGGCTGTGTGTTTTAGGATACCTAGTAGGAGTGCAATTTGGTCTTAGGACAAAGGGAAGTGGCCTAAGGTAGCGCATATGCTTGTCGGAACAAGTGTGTTTTTAGAGAGCGTTTAAAGGCAACAAAGGTTGGCGAGTGACGGATGTGTTGAGGGAGGGCATTGCAGAGGAGGGGTGAAGCGGGTGCGAAGTCTTGTGAATGTGAGGATTTGATTCTAGAGGACAACAGAAGATCATGTGCCGATCTGAGATTGCGATTGGGTTTGTATCTGGAAATTAGTGAGGATATGTACCGGGGAGAGAGATTGTCATCCCTGTGTGTGTACCACCAATACCATTTATCCCCCCCCCCCCCCAAGTGCTAACTGCATCTGTGTGACACATGCCACCCGGCTGGAAATAATTTCCGGGAAGAACACTGCAGCCTGTACACGGAATGCTGCATACCTCCGTATGACGCTGATGGCTCATTGCTGTGTGTGACACGGATGCCACACTCACTGTGGTGTATGCGTACATGTCACTGACAGCTTCCTCAGTGTGTTCCAGGCGGCACAGGCTCTGATCTTTGGTTATATCGTTGGTCCCCTCATGGCTGACCGTATCATTTACAGCTGTTGTTTTGCAGATATGTAAGATGGTTTTGATGGTTGTATCATCGTCGTCCCCTTTACTGTAGCACAGACTGCTTCTGCGTTGTCTGTTAAGGCGCGTACACACGCCGTATTTTTACAAGCGACTGGTTCGTCAGACCCTCCCGCAGAGCAGTCGTTCTGCCAACAGTAGCACGTGTGTACAAGCTGTTGGCAGACTGATACGTTTTTGACTGATCCGCCAACCTTTAATGACAACTGGCTACCTAATCACTCTTTGTATTCATGATAGCTACTTTGCTGTTTGACATTTAATGCTGGGCATAGACGGTTCGTTTTATATTATCAATCGAGCTGCTGATGGCTCAATTGATAATATTCAACCTGTCCGATCACCGCGACGGGTGGATACCGTGCTCGATCCCCACGGGCGGACAATGGTAGAAACCTAACGCTGATAAGAAAGTGCCCGCGGGGATCGATCTGCGCGGTGACGCGCTGGCTCGATACTGGCGCATAAACGAACAGTCTATGCTCAGCATTAGTCTCTTACCTCAGCCTGTATTGTAGATCTCTTTAAAGCCAATGGGTACCGGTTTTAAAAACAAAGTTAGATACTCACCTAAGGAGAGGGAAGGCTCGGTGCTAATGAGCCTTCCCTCTCCTCTCCCGGTGCCCTCAGTGCTGCGCTGGCTCCCCCGTTCGCCGCCGCAGGGACTTCGGAGGTCTTCGGGAGCACTCGGGCTTCCGAAGACAGGCCGCTCCATACTACGTTCGCGTGAGCGCGTCATAGAGGGCGCTCGCGCATGCGTAGTAAGGAGCGGCCGCGTCATCGGGAGCCCGAGTGCTCCCGAAGGCTCCCTTCGGCATTGCGAAGTGGCAGTATTTGACCGAACTGGTCGAATACTGCCACGGGGGATCCTGCGCGGGACCGGGCACCGGGAGAGGAGAGGGAAGGCTCATTAGGACCGAGCCTTCCCTCTCCTTAGGTGAGTATCTGACTTTTTGTTTTTAAAACAGGTAAACATTCACTTTAAGGAAAAGTCTGAGTTAAAAAAACAAAACCCGATCTACTTACCTGGGGCTTACTCCTGGCAGCTTATCTTTCCCTCGCCACAGCTCTGATCTCAGCTCGTGTACTGGGGTCCCCTCCGTTGCAGATGCCGACCTTGTCGGGTCAG